>NC_092135.1:66946463-67247963 GCF_043159975.1 Macaca nemestrina
ACTAAAAATACAAAACTTAGCTGGGCGTAGTGGCAAACGCCTGTAATACCAGCTACTCAGGAGGCTGAGTCATGAGAATCGCTTGAACCCAGGAGGCGGAGGCTGCAGTGAGCCAAGATCACACTACTGTACTCCAGCCTGGGTGAAAGAGGAGACTCCACCAGAAAAAAAAAAAAAAAAAAAAAAAAAAAAAAAGAAGAAGAAGAAAACAAACTCAACTATTGGTTGAGACTAGTATCCCCTACTCCAAGTAATGCAGCATGTTCATGAAATTCCCATTACAAGTGGAAGGGTTAGGATCAAGTGGATCACCAGCCACAGCCACAGCCACAAAGCTAAGGGGCAGAGGGGAGTTAGTGGGGCGGTAAAAAAAGAACTCTTAGAGATGATACTCAAGTAAAATTCATGGGTCACCTCCCTAGTGGTGTTAAGTATTGGTGTTATCAAGCTCAAGCCTATACTCAATGAAGTGGTTACAATTTGCCGATGTATTTGATGAGTGACTTTCAATCCTGTTTCTGTTAAGATTTTAAAACATAGTAAGATAGAAGGAAACTTGAGGCAGTGTAATTTCTGGAAATATGGGTAAACTCATGTTTCTATTCTCTTTGTGTTAGATACCACTCCAGTTCAGTCAGTAAAATCCCCTCTATATATCTTGAATTACAATTTAAGATATGAGCAAAAAAAAGTAAAAAATAAAGAAAAAACAACCTACCCACAACGTGTTCCATTTGTCATGGTCTGGTTGAGGGAGCTGTTAGTCCATACGATGGTGTTATTCACACATGCTTTTCCTGGAATCTGGAGTTCTTGTAATTCAATGTCATAGTCAATAAAAACATCTGTCATTGTGCCAAAAATGAGCAGCACGCCTGGCTGGGCTATTCCATGGAGAAACGCACACAAACTTCCCACAAACATCAGCCAAATGTCAGTTGATGAAGAAAACCGAAACTTGAAAAACAAAGGGTTCAGAGATCATCTATGGGTGAAAAGCGGGAGAGGTAGGAGGACTATTTAATTTTAGTTACTAGATTCCGATGAATAGTACTCAACACCAAATTTCATGGGAATCATCTTAATTGAGCAGCAGGTTCGTACTAATTATATTGAAATAAATGGCATGGTACATCAATTATCTAAAACATTAGACTCTTACATTGTTAGATCATGTTATAAATTTCCTGGTCTCTGAATTCATTCTGTTTATTTCAGGAGCTGACTTTAGTTTTTAGCTACTCATCTACAACTCAAGGGGAAAATAATCACTATCAGTGATGCCACTGACAAGTAGATAAACCGTGTGGGGCATTCAGCAACAGTATAAATTATTTTGTACAACTGATAGTGACAATGAAGAGTGCCGGTTTAAGCCTAGAAATGCCTCCATCCTGAGCAAATTTGGGGTAAATACCTATAGTATGAAATTTCTAAAGATTTGTCATAAGAATAAATATATATAATGTGATTGTTGTGATGACTTTCCTTACAAATATGATAACCATGGGCTGAGTGATAATTTTCCAAGACATTTTTCTGATCTATTGGACAGGATTTGTATGTTTTATGAGCAACATATTTCTAATAGTTATTCAGCATGTTATCACATCGGCAAAGCCTATGACTGAAAAAGTGATCACTGAAGTTAAAAACCTACCAATATGACTAAAGATTTAACACTCCTTTCATGATCTAAACAATTTATAGTTGCACAGTCACTGCCATAAATCAACACAGTTTTATTACCAATTGAAAGAAGCCAACTCGAACGCCATCACCTTTCTTCTCATCTTGTAACCTGAGGAGAAAAACATAGGGATTTAAAGACCATCCTTTCCAATACAATGGGAAATTATCCCTAGGTGGTGATTTTATGAGTTATTCTTTAGTAAGAAAGAAAATCCTCACTGGCTGGGAAATTCTGGCCAAGCCTGATATCTTAAACACAAGCTTTATTCTTCTAGATTTACCTCTTCTAGAGATTTCAGTATAGCTCAATCTCAGGTTCACTAGCGATTCACAGAGAGGAACACCTGAGAGGTATGGAGAGAAAGTAAGAAGTCCTCTATACTCCCAGTTATACCAACAAATAACTTTTTGCCCTCAGTCATGACCCTCAATCTATTTGTGACTGCATTTCCTCATGGGGAAGCTGAAGTCGTTGGATTAGCTAATTTTAAAGTTTCCTCACACTCAAAAAGTTTACAACTACCTTAAATAATGTTGATATGATGAAAAATTCAAGAACATGCCCATACTTTTCATAGAATCATATTTCCTTAATATTTCTCATTCATTTCATTTCCCATAAGGCCATGTTTAACCTGTATTTGACCTCTTCAACTTCGGGGATCTTGACTTAACCTGAGTCACCCAGTCCATGAATACACCCTGGACCTTGCTGTCACCAGGAACTACTGTCTGACATGTGTAACTCCTTGGCACTCTGTGACTGCCCATGTATTTCATTTTCTCACTTCTTTCCTCCTTCCACACCTATTCATCAACCTCACTTGAGCCGTGCAGTCCCTTAAATCCTTCATTTCCTTCCATTGCTAAACCCCATTAAGATTTTTCTTCCTTCCCCATGCAGCCAAGGTCCCTCTGCCAGGCATTTGAACCACACTCTCACCATCATCGTCAATTATTATCTCTACATCATCCTTGTAAACTTCATCCTGCATCCATCCAGCTGTTTGCCCTCTTCTCCTTAAGCCAGGCTGCTGGGCCGGCTGAACACAATCTTACCACCTTGTGAATGGATACCAAGACAGGCAGAGTCTAGTACTCAGCTGCCCTAAGCTTCCCTTCTGGCCCAGAAAAGAATCCCAATTTTTTTCTGAGACTCCCCACGGTCTGGCCCTTAGCTCTCTGACCTCATCTCCTCCAACTATATTCTAGTTCTCAACACCCCACTCTCCTGGCCTCTTGCTGACCTTTGTCCATGCCCAGCTGTTCCCAACTCTGGGTGCGGGCACCTGCTAGTCCCTCTCCCCAGATGCATTTTCTTTAGGTAACCATAGGGACAGCTCCACTACCCCCGCTAGACCTTCCTTCAAAAGTCACCTACTCAACAGAGTCTTCCCTGGCCAAAGTCTTTAAAATTTCAACCCCACCCCCCACATACTATTTCATAGCTCCATTTCCATGTTTATTTTTCCTTCTCAGAAAGAAAGTGATAGATTATCACTAGCTACCATGCTATACATTTGATTTATTTACAGTGTTCATTATATCTCCCTCACTAAAATGTAAACTCCTCAAGGGCAGACACTTTTGCCTATTTTGTTCTTTTCTGTACCTTCTGTACCCTCAGCACCTACAATAGTGTCTGATACCAAATAGACACTCAATTAATATTTGCAAAATGAATGAGTTAATGGAGTGAATGTGTGCTCTCCAGCTCAACATGCAATTGCACACTTCATTCCTCTACAGATCGCTCCCGTTCCTCTCAGCAGCTCTGGCAAACTTTTGCTGTGTTCTTCTCATTCCACGCTCACCTCCTCTAAAAACAAAACAACTCATTCAACTTCCTACTCATCCTCTCCTTGCCATTCATCTACATCCACACCCATTTTTAAAATTTCCCACCCAATAAGAAATATGTGGTTCTCAGAGGCCCAGGCTGACCTGACCACTACCAGCCCAAAGCTAATCTTACCACTCCCACTCCCTCCCTCTGCTGTGAATTACTTAAAATTTCTAAAATACCTTTAACCCTTCCCTTTCCACCACCTCCACTTCAGGAACTTACCTGATGTCTCACTTCTGTCTTCTAAATTAGACCTCATCTAATCCTGCCTTCATACCAGACTGTGATTAGCTTATATTTGTTCTATATGAGAATTCAAAATCTTTAGCTAAAGAGAAATATGCAATAATAACACTTTAGGTTTGTACTCTTTGCCTGTGGCAAGAATTTGGGGTTTAGGGACCTCCCCAATGCCCATGAAATTATACTTGTTGTTCAACTTTTCTTCTTCCCTCTTAGGTCAGGAGTTCTGTGCCATTCCTGAATACACGAGGGAGATTTGGACTCAATCCAGAAGCGATTTTCCAAAAGGTTTTAAAAATCAAATTATAGTAATGTTTTAAAGAGAAAAAGAATGGATTATATATATTATTTTATATGAAGTGCAATGTGCATGAAAATATTCTCTGCTTTGTGCCGTTGATATGAATATTATGGAGTTATTCTAGAAAAGATGCTGCAGTCACTTACCTTGATTTCTTATCATTATTATCTGTCAGAAAAAAAATCAGTGCAAAAAAGCAGTTAATAATAATGACAAAATGCAATACAGTCATTAAGAAATTTGCTCTGGAAAAATATTCCTATAAATTACCTTTATTCATGGAATATTACCAAATGATTATTGGCCTTTTCTTTTTTCCTGCTCACGTTCTCTCTCTCTCTCTCTCTCTCTCTCTCTCTACATGCACACACACGCACACACACACGAAGACACTCATTAGGGTCCAGGAGTGCTGCTACATTTACTCATTTACAGACTTTTCTTCAGGACATGAAATATTTGCACCATCTGAATATCAAACAGACAGCAACATTTCTAAATTAGCTGAAGAAGATCTGACTTTTTGAACTACAAAATAAAATTGATATTTATTTATTGTTTTATTGTTTGGTTCTTTAAAAGCGTCAGAATTTATCTGTTTAAAATATAGACCACAAATTAACAATAAGATGTTAATAACAAGATGTCATTGACACTTCTACACCAGTAGAAACCATAGGATTGAGACACATACTGTTTTCCCCAGTGTAGGTCAGAACAGATGCAGGGCAGGAGGTGAAAGTCGGGGGTTATAGCGAGGGGTGTAAGGAAGCCACTCGGGAGTTTTGTCATCCAACACTATCATGCCTCTTTACTCTTATTAAAGTAAAGAGGCATGATAATGTTGACAGATGGCAATATCCTGGGCTTGGTAATCAAACACAACAGTTTGATTAGAATTATGGTTCCATTAATTTTACTCATGTGACCCTTGCCAAGTTTCAAAAACATATCCGAGTCTCAATTTTGTCATCTGTAAAATATAAAATCATAGGGTTAGAAAACAACAGCTTAGAACCATCTGAGCCCAAGACATCCCAGGTGCTAGTGCTACAGGCCCCTCCACATGATCTCATTCTGGTCTGCAGAGTCTGGGCACAGCTCTTCCTAAGGAAGAGCACTTACTAAATTATGATTAATAATAACAATACAGGAATAAAGTTAGTCATAACAGCCACTGCTGGACCAACCTTACTCTACCTAGGAAAGGGGTTGGTGAGGGATGCTTTCATTTACCCACACTTGGTGTGTTCTTACCTAGTGCTTTCAGATAGTACGTTATGTGGCTTCTAGGGAGAGCCACAGAGTTGTGTGTAAGGATCACACCCAATGATAGTTCTACCTACTGTTGCTGAATATTTTCTGCTCCTTGAGACTTCACCAACTTGTCCCACCTTTGTTCTCGCCTCTCCTTGTACAAGATGCAGTGAGAGAAAAAAGTCACTTACACGATTTATCTGACTCAAAACCACCATTCTCCTCTCCAAATTTCTTTACACTTCGAAGAATTACTGGGTCAGACATGGTAATTGCAATCTGCAGGCAACAAATCTATAAAATAAAAGAATCATTGCAATTATTATCTTTTCTTTCTTCTTTAACCAAAGTAGCCAAATGAAAAAAACAATTCACTAATCAATCTCAGACAAAAGCAGGTTTTTAAATTGGTTAATAACTCCCTGAAAGAACCTGATTATCAGGAAAGATAAGCTACAGCCATTGATGAAGGTTTTCTCTAGTTATTACATGGATGGTTGTTTTCTATAGCTTAATTATAGGAAAGATAAACCAAAACCATTGATCAATTTTCCTCTCGTTGTTGGATGGGTGGTTATACTTTATGCTTATCTGTGTTTTATTTATTTTTAATGAGAAAACGTGAAAACTATGAGAAAGGCAAACCAACTGGTGATATTCTTGAGTTGCTGTAGTTGATGAATAACACCCACATACTGTTGGGTAACCTTCAGTGTTCTTTTGTAAATGCAACCTCAAGATAAGGTGAGTCGAGCTTGGCTCAAAGGAACAGAAAGGAGACATTGTCTAAATAAAATGTAAATGTCAACAGAGTCATGGTTAGTCTTATTCACAGTGGAAAAATCAGTTTATAGAGGGCACAGGCAGAGAATTCCAGGATATAGACGCTAGATTCAGCATGAAGTTTATGCTTCACTAACTTTCTCTGCTTCAAATATATAGCAATGATGGATAACATGTTTTTAAAGAGATACAGTTGGACTCAAGCAAATAAAAATAAACATCTTCAGGAACCAGAAATGGCAGAGAAGCACCAAAGAGTAAACAGAGCACAGAAGCAGCTGGTATTTCCCCCTCAGGGTCTGGATGCAGACGAGTGTGAGAGTTTAGCTCCTGAGAGGACTGTAAGTGCCCCAAATCAAACAGGGAGCTAGAGACCATCTCTTTGCTTGGAGCCAGAGGAGCTAATGTGGGTCTCTTGCACTGCTGAGAAGACCCTGAGGAAACTGCTGCCCAGCATTGAAGCAGCTATTCCTTATGATGAAATGCAGACCCATGGAGGTTATAGGAGGAGACAGTGATATATATTATATACATATATACACACATGTACAAATAAGAGAGAGGAAGGGGGAATTATGAAAAACTGAACTCACCTAATTGGAATCCCAGAAGCAGAGAGTGGAGAATGACAGAAGTGTAACAATTAAAGAGATAATTACTAAGAATTTTCCAGAAGCAATAACCTGATTCTTCAAATTAACAGTAGGCTCCAATAATTGATTGGAATAAACATCAGTCAAAACTTAAATACGTTATCTAGAAATGTCCCTCAGTATATGCAGGAGATTGGTTCTAGCACTCCCACATATACCAAAATCTGCATATACCAAAATCCAGGTATACACGAGTCCCGCAGTCGGCTTGCAGAACTTGAGCACAGGAAAAGTTGACTCTCCATATCCACTGGTTTTGCATCCTGAGAATACTGTATTTTTCACTGAGATTGGTTGGAAACAATCCCCATATAAGTGGACCCGCACAGTTCAAACCTGTGTTGTTCAAGAATCAAACTGTAGTAAAGCATCAAGAATAAACAAAATCCATCCTAAACACTGTAAAAGGGGAAAATGCATTATCCAAATATAAAGAACAGACTGACAGAAGTTTTCTCATCAGCAATAGAGGCTAGAAAACAGTGGAGTAAAGTCTTCAAAGTGATGAGGGAAAAAGTAATCTTTATCCTAGAATTTTATACTGAGCCAAAAAATCATTCAGCATCTTTCCAAACATTCAAAGTCAAGAGAGTTGCCACTTACGGACCTGCATAAAACAACAACTAGAGGATGTGCCTTAGCCAGAAGGAGTATCCAGAAGGGAGCCGTGAAAGAGAGAAACAAGGGTGAGCACAAGAGTTAACAAAATATGTCAGGACGGCCAATCAAATATTGATACGAAGTATAACCTTTTATATTTCAAAAGAGCATAATTAAAACTCTACACAATAGTGTAGATACGAGTGTATCTTGAACACAAGATAAGGTGTTCAATATGCAGATAAAGTATGTTAGGTTCATTGTCATGACAATCTAAGGACATGGTTTTACAATTATAATTAAATATATATTTATACTATTATAATTAAATATATATTTATACTATTATAATTAAATATATATTTGATTAAATGAAATGAAATTGCCAATATTTAACCATTTTTTAATTACAAGGTTCAACTAATATCTGAACAAAGTTCAACCAATATCTGCAAATTTTAAGAAAAAGCAATGAAAAAGTACCAGTAAAATCCATAGCTTCTAAATAAGCACGGATTGAAAACCGAGTATGTAGAAAACTTCATCAATCCAACAAAAGTTAAAAAAAACTAAAGAAACTTTAAAAAGCATAACAAACAGAAAATATAAATGAAGGTTATTGAAAATAGTACAAATGGTTCAGTAATTATGGTAAATGTATGTAGATTGAAGTACTGATACATACTACACAGATGAACCTCAAAATCATGCTACATGAAAGAAGACAGTCTCAAAAGATCACATACTGTATGATTCTATTTACATGAAATGTCCAAGATAGGCATACCTGTAGAGACAGAAAATAAATAAGTAGTTGCCTAATACGGGGGTAGGGGTAGGGGTGGGAGGGGAATGAGGAGTGACTGGTAACAGATTTCTTTTGGGGATGAAGAAAATGTTCTAAAGTTAGAATATGGTGATGGTCGCACAACTCTGTTAATATACTGAAAACCATTGAATACTTTAAATAGGTGAACTCTATGATATGTAAATTATACCCTCAAAAAGTTGTTTTTTTAAAAAAAGACAGGTCAGTTTATGGAATTTTTTAAAGTCCAAACATATACTTTTTTTTTTTCTTTTTGAAACGGAGTGTTGCTCTGTTGCCCAGGCTGGAGTACAGTGGCATGATCTCGGCTCACTGCAACCTCCACCTCCTAGGTTCATGTGATTCTCCTGCCTCAGCCTCCCAAGTAGCTGGGATTACAGATGTGCACCACCATGCCTGGATAATTTTTGTATTTTTAGTAGAGATGGGGTTTCACCATATCGGCCAGGCTGGTCTCAAACTCCTGGCCTCAGATGATCCATCTGCCTCAGCCTCCCAAAATGCTGAGATTACAGGCGTGAGACATCACACCCAGCCAATCCAGACATATACTTATTATAAAAGAAATAATTTATAAAATCATAAAAATGGTCAAAAATTAAAGGATGAAAAGGATATGTCATACAAATACTGATTTCTCAAAGCTGTTATGTTAATGTCAGAAAAATAGAATTCATGCTCAAAACAATAATGGATATAATAAAGGACATGTAATAATTAAAAGTACAATCCAGCTAGAAGACAAATCAATTATTGGACTGTATATACCCAGCAACCTAACACAACATAACCTGCAATTGTAATGAAAAATTTAAACATACCTTTATTAGAAACTGATAAACAGACAAAAAATTAGAAAACATAAAAGCTTTTAAAATAAAAAATAAGTAATTTTATATAATTTACTATATAAAATTTGTTTTTCATAAAATTTGGTTGGACATTGTTCACATATTAGTTGAACTTTCTAAGTAAAAAAAGATTAAATATTGGCAATTTCATTTGATTTAATAAAATATATATTTAATTATAATTGTAACACAATGTCCATAGCTTTTCATGACAAATTTCATTACTATGGAACCTGTAACCAAGACATTTTTCAATTACATTTGGCACTTTTTAAAAACTTACCCATTAATAAGCCATCAAAAATGTCAACAAATAAAAAACTATGTATTTCTTTATAGTGTTGTTATTGTTAAGAGTGTATTCTGACAATGCAATTAAATAAAAACTAAAAAATTAAACACTAGTAAAACACACATATAATCAGTCAAATTGTGTGTGTGTTACAAACTTTAAAATACATATTCATATAACTATGGGTTAAGGATGAAATCACGACAGAAATAGAAAATATTTAAAACATAGTGATAAAAAATATATAAAATCTTGTGGGCTACAGCTAAAGAGATACTTCAAGATATATTTATAAAGATAAATGCATTTTGTTTTTTAAGAGATTAATAAATGAATTTGTTCTAATCAAGAACCCATAAAAATGCAAGATTTATAAGATAGAAAACAATATAAAATGAAAAACAGTGGAAAGGATATATCAATTCAAAAGTTGTTTTTTGAAATAACTAAAAACACGCAAGTCAATAAGACTGTTGAAGAAAAGAGATATAAATCACAAATACTAATAGAAAATGGGAAAGATAAAATAAATAAAGTTTTAAATCATAAGCAAATACTATGAGTAATTTTATGGTAGTAAATTTGAAAACCAGGTTAAGATTAATTTTCTAGAAAAATATGAGTTATCAAAATTTGTTGACAAAGGAATAGAAAACTTAAAAAGTAATGGCTATTAAAATATTGGTTCAATATTCAAAAGTCTCCCACCTCAACAAACAACAGGGCTAGATAATGTTACAGGCAAATTTTACTACAACTTCAAGCAGTAGATAATTCTAATCTTATGCAAATGGTTTTGGTGAAAATAAAAACAGGAAAAGCTATCCAAATCATTTTATAAAGCAAGTATAATCTTGACATCAAAACAAAAAGGGATAAAAATAGGCTTATAATTACTTCTGAAAACAGATTTTAAAATGATAAATAAAATATGTTAAATGTAATTCAGCAGTTTATGAAAAAAAATGAAATAATGTTGATCCCAGGAATGCAATGACTATTTAAGGTTAAAAAATAATCATTTTCATAGATGCAAAAAGTATTCAGTAAAAAATCATTATCCATTCCCGAGTTTTGAAAATCCATAAAATTTAAAAAATCATTATTTTGCAACCCTAATGAATAAATTTGGGTTAACGATCAGCAGTGAATACTAAAACTGTTCATTGAAATATTGGCAAAGATGAAATATCCAGTAGTACCAAGTGTTGTGAAGATGTGGAGGACGGAGTCCTTTCAAGCACAGCTAATGAGAATAGAAATTGACTGAATGACTTTGGATAGCAATTTGGAAATATCTAGCAAGGCTAAAAATGTTAATACCCCAGGTCCCAGAATATCCTTCTCTGGTATTTTCCTTAATAATTTAAAAAACAGTTAACACCAATATGGCATTTATTACGTGCCAGGCACTGTTCTAAATGCTTGATACATGCTATGCCATAAAACCTCCCAACAGCCTCCTGAGATGGGTACTAGGACTATCCCCAATTTTCAGATAAGGGCACTAAAGTATGAAGGACTAAGTTATAAGCTCAAGAGGACAAGTTAGTAAGTGATACAGCCAAGGTTGAAACTCAGAAAATACATGCAGAGATATATGTAAGCTTGTTTATTGCGGTATTTCTTTGGAAACAAAAAGCTTGGAGAAAATATAAATGAACAAGGGATTGGATTCAATAATTTATAGAATTATTAATTATTCTATACACAATGGAATATTATCTAGCCATTAAAATCAGTGAATTCGCATGGATAAAGCTCAAGCAACGTAAGTTTAAACAAACAAGACAGAAAGTTTCAGAATGATACTGTATGATGTCATTTATGTAAAATGTGTTACCTGCAAATTGCTATTTGTAATGTTCATAGATATATAGACACTCAGTAGAAATATAAAGACTTGCCTGAAACTAATAAGCACTGAATTAATGATAGTGGTTACCTCTGAGGAAAAGAAGTGGAATGAGACTGGGGAGGGGCTCAGAGGGCCCCTGCGATAAAACAGGGTATCTGCATGTTTTAATTTCTTAAAACAAAAAAAGTTTCAGCAAGTATGGCATAATGTTTAAGATATGATAAAGTTGGAATGAGGTAACTTGGTGTTCATTAAATTTTTCTCTCTCTCTTTTTTTTTTTTTTTCCTGTGGCTTTAAAATATTTCATGATACGGACACAGAGAGCACACGGAGGGGAACAACACACACTGGGGCCTATTGGGGGAGGGCAGTGGGGAGAGCATTAGGAAGAATAGCTAATAGATGCCGGGCTCAATACCTAGGTGATGGATTGATAGGTACAGCAAACCACCGTGGCACACGTTTACCTAAGTAACAAACCTGCACATCCTGCACATGTACCCTGGAACTTAAAATAAAATAAAATAAAATTTAAAAAAGAACAAATGGAAAGCTGGATAATGCCACAAAAGGGTTAATGTTAGCAAGCTTGGGAGGGTAACAATCATCATGTATTTTTCCATCTTAAGTAGCATAGCACTCCTAAATAAAACAAAATCATTTTGTAGAAAATAAAATACTTCATGACAGAAAATAATTTTTTTTCCTAACTCTGGGGAATCCCTTTAATTAAACAAATTTGAGCAGCTTTGATTTTATAGAAAAATTGTGAAGATGATACAAAATTCCCATGTACCCCACACCCAGTTATTAATGTCTTCCATTAGTATTAATGTACCAATGTACACTGTAAATATCTTAGATTAGTATTAATGAACCAATATTGATACATTATTTTTAGCTAGAGTGCATAATTTATTCAAATTCCCTTATTTTTCACCTAATTGCTTTTTTGTTCCGGGGTTCCCTCTAGGATACCAAATTTACCATGTTACATTAAGTTGTCATATCTTGTTAAGCAACTCTTGGCTATGACAATTTCTCATGCTTTCCTTGTTTTTGATGACCTTGGCAGTTTTGAGGAGCACTCATCACTTATTTTGTAGAATATCCCTTAATAGAATATTAAGAAGTAGAGTGAGAAATGTTATTTAATTAAGTAGTTTCTGAGGCTGCTTTAAAAAATACTAAAAGAACCAGATTCAAAATTCTTTTATTCAAGAACAAAATTTGTTCACTATAGCAGTATTACATTCAGAGACTGTAACATTTGCTGGTTACACAATTTTTGAAGTTTTAACCAAAAACTTTTTTCAAAAAACAAAGACACTCTTTAATAATGAGAAACTAATAAACAACATTTAACCACAGATGTACTATTGCATTTCCTAATTTTAAAATACAATATTAAAAAAATTTAGTCTCCAATTATTTTTTCCTCTGGCTTAGCTCTTCATTTAAAAAGGTTTCTTTCCACTGCTGTGCAAATACTTCACAGTGTTTAGAGGACAGTGGTCTAGTGTCTTGCCCACAAAATTTGGAGTCTCTCAGATCCTGATACTACCTGTTGCTTCACTCTACGTAGTTGGATTTATTTTTAAATCTCTCTTCACATCCTTATTTCTCCACCTTTCATGTCAGGAAGTGGTGGTGATGGTGGTAAAATCCACCTCGCAGGACCGGTGGGAAGATGAAATGAAACTGTATCTGTACAGCAGCTAGCACGAAGGGAGATAGCCGCTGAAGTTCCCTTTGCCCTTCAAGCTTAAAGACTGAGTCCCCCCTACCTGATCCTCCACCCCACCTGCCCTTCCAGGGTCATTTGTAGTAATCTGTCCTCCATTAAGCACAGGAATACTAATCCACCAACCTATTCTCTTTACTTTCCTTCTGTGTCCCCTTGTCAATTCCATACATTAGGTTTCAATTGCTTACATTTTGCTTCTTTCTGAATACCCCTACAAATCGTTTTTGTGGTTTCTAATTTACCGTTAAAAGTAACATTCCAGGCCGGGCGCGGTGGCTCAAGCTGTAATCCCAGCACTTTGGGAGGCTGAGACGGGCAGATCACGAGGTCAGGAGATCGAGACCATCCTGGCTAACATTGTGAAACCCCGTCTCTACTAAAAAATACAAAAAAAAAAAACTAGCCAGGCGCGGTGGTGGGCGCCTGTAGTCCCAGCTACTCAGGAGGCTGAGGCAAGAGAATGGTGTAAACCCCGGAGGCAGAGCTTGCAGTGAGCTGAGATCCGGCCACTGCACTCCAGCCCGGGCGACAGGCGAGACTCCGTCTCAAAAAAAAAAAAAAAAAAAAAAAAGTAACATTCTAAAAGGCAAAAATTCATCCAAGCATGGATCTCTATGCCCACAGCATTGTCAATGCCCCTCAGTCAGTGAGCACCAAGAACACACCTGTAGTGAAACAAGCTGTGTTTGCTACTCATTGCACCGAGGGTGAGCACACTGTCAGGGGCTGTGGGTACCTCAGTAAAACGGTGTTGAAAGAACCTATTATAGAACTTGGGCTTTAATCAGGTGATTTGGGGAAGGATCTAACGTAGTGGGTATTTGTTCTAGATTGGATGCTGTTAAAAAGCTGGGACTATGTTATGACTAGATAAAGAAATAGCAGTCATTCATTTAGCAAGATGTTCGGTATTTTGTGAGTTGGACAGCGACCTTGATTTTGCCTTTGCTGAGAACAAAGTACGAACTGACCTTGCATTGACTCAGGGTGACTTTGCGGTTGGTATTCTGTGAGATTGTTTAGGTCTAGTAAGAGAATAACGTGACTTAAGTGTGAGTACCAGGCCAGCTACAAAATGGAACAGGGTGTTCTTTTGTTTGTTTATTTTTCTCAGCATCAGTGCATCACTCTGAACTTTGGTAGTCCACTGTTCTTTTCTGACATGCCAAGGAGCTATACTTCAAAAGATGTGTACTCTGTAGGGCTGAAGGCATGCACTGGTTGTTCAGTCAGAAATGGAAGCTAGTCCCTTTATCTTTGGGCAGCTTAGAAATGGCAGTGAAGACTTTTGAAGGCCATTGTGCTGAAAATCTTAATTATTTGCAAGTACCCACAAAAACACTGGGAATTTTATAACAGTAAGTTTGGGAAAGTACACTGAAAAACCAAAATTACTAGAAAGAATAAATGAAAGCCTTGCCTGTGATATTTGCCACAAAAGACAATGTTTTCAGAATTGAATATTAGACAAATTGCCTTGTATCATTATGAATGTAGAATAATATATACCTCACATATATTATTAGACCATGTTTTCTCCCACTGGCGAATTCTTTTTTTTTTTTTTTTTTAAATTAGATGAGATGGTGGGAAACTCATACAGCAGATGCTGGAGGACATGGCTGCCAGTCTCGGAAACTCTGGAAATGCAGTGGGAATCTGGTTTTTGGTGATAAACACATTTGTTTTGCAGGTTCTTGAGAGCGTAGCTCCTCCTCATTCGGTACTTTCTATGATTTAAGAGTACCATAGTATTTTGCCACATTATTTTTCCTCACTGATTACAAGCAGATATAATGTCATCTAAATCTACTCTCTCAGCCATTAGCTGCAACACTTTTTTAGCACCTAACCTAATAACTTGATTTGAGTTTCATACATTGCAGGAGGCTTTAATTAGTGTTTCTTAACAAATTTTCAATAATGAAATTTTACTTAAACTAACACAAGAAAACTCATAGTTGAAAATAAGATTCAATGTTATTTCATTTTTGCTGTGCAATTTAATATATTAAATTATTTTAACCTCCCCAAAGTCTCTTCAGAAACAGACTGAGAATTTTCAAGGCATTCCAGAAAAATGTATCTTCCAATAAACTTAAGGGAATCTAGGAGTAAAAAGTAGGAAATCGAGATGTCTAAGCACTAGTTGGCAGACTTTGGCCACCTAATCATAGAATCCCCCAATAATTCTTAATTGTTCACACCAACTCCAGTGTTCCTCTCTGCTAAGTCTATAACCTGCACACTACATGTGCTTCTGTTTAACTATTCAGGGTTGAAGTTTTCTCTTGATAAAATATGTAATCTTATCAACACAGATACACACATTAGAGGACAGTCTCCTGACCATTGCTGGTAAAAATATATCAAAGATTTTTCTACCTTAGACTCTAACAACAGCATTCTGAAAGACCTCACTGCTGGAGAGGAGTGGATGGGGAAGAGAAACCATCAGCTAGATGGTCATTTGAGAGAACCTAGTACTTTGACCTTAAAAATGGGCCCGACAACCTACAGGATGGGAGAAAATTTTTACAATCTACTCATCTGACAAAGGGTTAATATCCAGAATCTACAAAGAACTCAAACAAATTTACAAGAAAAAAACAACCGCATCAGAAAGTAGGCGAAGAATATGAACAGACACTTCTCAAAAGAAGACATTTATGCAGCCAACAGACACATGAAAAAATGCTCATCATCACTGGCCATCAGAGAAATGCAAATCAAAACCACAGTGAGATACCATCTCACACCAGTTAGAATGGCAATCATTAAAAAGTCAGGAAACAGCAGGTGCTGGAGAGGATGTGGAGAAATAGGAACACTTTAACACTGTTGGTGGGACTGTAAACTAGTTCAACCATTTTGGAAGACAGTGTGGCGATTCCTCAAGGATCTAGAACTAGAAATATCATTTGACCCAGCCATCCCATTACTGGGTATATACGCAAAGGATTACAAATGCTGCTGCTATAAAGACACATGCACACGTATGTTTATTGCGGCACTATTCACAATAGCAAAGACTTGGAACCAACCCAAATGTCCATCAATGACAGACTAGATTAAGAAAATGTGGCACATATACACCATGGAATACTATGCAGCTGTAAAAAAGGATGAGTTCATGTCCTTTGTAGGGACATGGATGAAGCTGGAAACCATCATTCTCAGCAAACTATTGCAAGGACAAAAAAACCCAACACCACATGTTCTCACTCATAGGTGGAAACTGAACAATGAGAACACTTGGACACAGGAAGGGGAACATCACACACTGGGGCCTGTTGTGGGGTGGCGGGGGGGAAGGGATAGCATTAGGAGCTATACCTAATGTAAATGTCGAGTTAATGGGTGCAGCACACCAACATGGCAAATGTATATATGTAACAAACCTGCACGTTGTGCACATGTACTCTATAACTTAAGGTACAATAAAAAATAAATAAATAAATAAAAATGGGCCCAAATGAGCAGTACCACAAAGGTCCTGAGGCTGCCAAAATTGGAGGAGATACAGGGTTCTACAAGCCATGCCAGGAAGAAATCAAAGATCCTGAGAGCATAAAATATCAGTGCCCACTACTGGCCACTACAGCAAGGCTGCTAGTGTGAACTGGTGGGGATGTCAGCCTGGAGCAACAGATGGACAGGCTGACGTTCACCAGTGGCTGGGATCAATGCTAGCAACTGGCTATTGTTATTGTAGAAGAATTGAAAATAAAAGGGGGGTCAGGGCTGAGAAAAGGTGTCTCCAGAGCTGAATTCTTCTGGGCTGAAAGATACTATTACCATCCTATTTTGTAAATACAGTTTTATGGGAATACAGTCACACCCATTCATTTTCTATCGTCTTTGGCTGCTTCTGTGCTCCAATGACAGACTGTATGACCCTTTCTGTCTCCCGTACCTAAAATATTCACTATATAGCTCTTTGCAGAAAATGTCAACCCTGTACTGTGAGATCAGTTCAGGGCAGCCTGAGGCCCAGGAAGAAATCTCTGAGGTCCTGATTTACCTACCCTAAAAATTGTGTGGAGCACCAGCCCTCCAACCAGCCCTACCCTCATGGAACTTACAATGTGGCAGGGAAGACAGACAATATCTGGGAAATTAGGCATCAAGCAGGATGGCAGTGAGGAAAGGGGAAATACAGGCATCTCCTGGGTCCTCGTGCAGAAGAGCTGCCTTGTCTAGAGAGCTATAGAAGGCTCTGGAGCAAGTGCTTAGCATGAGACATTGAAGATGAGAGCAAGTTTGCCATGGGAAGAGGAGAGGGAAGAGCAGTCCAGGCAGGGAAGGACACATGCAAAGGCCCAGATGCAAGAGACAGGGCAGCCGGGTCCAAGGCTGAAGGAGCCCAGTGAATCTTGGGGAGGCGGATGGGCAACTCGGGAGGATGTGGCTGGTTGATCCTTCGGGGCCTCATGATCCTTACCACTGAGAACTTGGGACCTTATCCAAAAGGCCATGGGAAGCTAATGAAGTCTTTAGGTAAGAAAAGATTATGATCAAACTTATATTTTAAAAAAGTTCCCCTGATAAGGCTTGGGACTTGGAGCCCACACCCAGAGAGGTTAGGAAATTGGTTTGAGAAGAATAGAAATCCCACCAGACCAAGAGGCAGAGGTGGCTCTGTCTGTGTTCTAGGGTTTTTCATTTTCTCTGCAGAGATTTGTTCCACTTTCCATTTAATTTTCACCCAAATGCTATTTTTTGAAACATGTTTACCTTTTCTAGGCTTAATTAAGGAGGAAGAGTTTTTTTCACATTCAGGTCAAGATGGTAGGAAGAATCTGAATGCCCTCAAAGCCATCGAGGAGCTGAGGACAGTGAGGGGAACCAGGCCAGGCCCGGGAGTGGAGAGCACCTCCCCCCACCATGCCCCACATCACACTAAATATTCTGATCATGCGAGGGTCCCTCTGTGGCTTTTCTCTTGTGAAGCCTTGCCCTCTGTAAAGCCTTTCAAGACTCCAGCCCCACAAACCCTCCCTTCACAGAGCTGCTCTGAGAGAACAGAATTGCCCCTGCTCCTCTTCAATTTGGATGTCTTTTCTAAGCTACAGTTTTCTTTTCTTTTTTTTTTTAAACCCTTAAAACATCTTTCACTGCTGACATTTAAAAATGTAGGTAGGACACCTTTGTTATTATCAGCTCAGCAAACGATTTCTTTATCTGAAAGATCATTAGAGGAGGAAAGAAACATTAATATACGCTAAGAAACAAGGAAAATAGAAAAGCATTATTTTCCAGATAAGTTCACTGTGGGTTAATGCTGTGTGTCAACACTGTGGGACACCCTGTCTGGGGATAGACTAAAATGAGGCCCTTCCAGCCCTGAGGGCTATGGCTGATAGAGAAGGGAAATAAATACACGTGATCCCATTGGCCACATAAGTCCTTTTTTCAGAGGCACCACTGAGGTAGAGGACTAAAGAATTGCTTAGGAAAAAAATAGAATGTAACAACAAAGTTAACTGCCACAGCGATTCTTTGTCTCTAAATGTACAGTTCTTTCCTCTTGACCAAGCAAAACATAACTCCAGTATTTTATTTCTGCAATGAAACTTGGGCATTTTATGGCAATTGTAGCATTTCAAAACCACAAAATGGGCATTTTTCCCCCTAAATAGCTTCTTAATCAATTTTTGGGAGTCATCCACTAATATTTGTCACCATTATTCTTGGTACTAGGAAACGAAAATTATTCAAGGGGCTTGCAATCTAGAGTGGGGAGGAGTGTAAACAGAAGCTCCTAGACAGGGAAACAGAGGCTTCAATCAGAGGCAATCACAGTGTTCCAGAGCACAGCAGGGAGAACCAAGGTGAGGGGGTAAGCAGTGAGGGGACGTGGTTGCCCATAGAAAAGAACTTCTGTTAAACAAGAGCTCGTAAATAAGTTATCACTTCAAATATTTAATAATAACCACTACTAGATCAGAATATTAAAGTTTTCCACTATAATTTGTCTCTAATATCTCTAAAAAGCTATTCCCCCTCAAAAATGTTGACAAATACTGTCTTTTATTCTGAGTGTGAAGTGTAAATAACATTTGATCTCTGTGCTCAAGTCATTAGCGATATGTGATTCCCACTGGCTTGGGTAACCTAAAAACTGAAATTAAGTCCTAGAAACCAACTTTCTCCCCTCTAAACATGCATCCACAGCTAATTTTTTTTTAGTGTTTATATTTTTGAAAACCGGGAGAATGAAGAAATGAGTACGGTGTTGGAGAAAAGATAAAGTCGGTGTCGTTCTGTATCAAACCAGCTTTCAAGGGTAGAATTTGTGATCATTGAATTTGTGATTATTAGAGCAAACAGAATTGTGCTTTCATAACGCCAAGTTAAAAAAGAAGCCCACTGGTATTTTTACTTTGAGCAGATTATTCAATCTATTTGGTCATTTGTACCACACACCCATGTACACCACACACACACTCTCTCTCTCACACACACACACACTCTCTCTCACACACACACACACACACTCTCTCTCTCTCAAGAGATTGATGCATGAACTAGCATTACTATAAAGAAGACAGCAACCAAGAGTCCTCTGTATTGTGTACAATGTTATGAAATAATTAATGCATCCTGAAAGTTTCTATCCAAGTATTGTAGCGTTATTTACACAGGACAAGAGACCAATCTTTAATAAATCAGAAACACTACACCCCACAAAGTGAGAGTTAAAGGGAAGAGGGAATGAATTTGCAGAGACAAGTATAAGTTACTTACCTGTGAACGTGAATTGGAGGAAGCCAGAGGAAATAATGGACTCCACTGTGGAGAGTCAAAAGGTTTCACAACCTTTTCCAACCTCAGTTTTCATCATTCTAAAGCACTGAACAGAATTCAAGCCTTTTCGAGAACATTATCTATTTGCCTAAGGGTCAATGTCCCTGAGGGCAGCCTAAGCACAGTTCAGTGACATATGAGAAACATACTCAGAGCAATAACCCCAAACACAGAGTGTGCTTGGGAAACCCTCTGAGGGTGTCAACAGGCCTTGGAAAGTGCTGATTCACCTTTGAAGGAGAGGCAAATTGAGCAGAGTGGGCCCAGCAAGAAGCCTGGAATTCGGGCTATCCCAACCCTTATTTTTTACAGGCCTGTAGTTGTGAAAACTTACTTAAAAACATAACAAGACAAAAAAAAATACCTTCAAACTTTCCCCCTCAATATAAAAGATTATTCTTGGAAAAATCCCTGGTTGCAGGCTCCAGATGCTCCTGGCCCAGCCACAGAGTTTTGTGGAGACAAATACCCTAAAAGAACATCTGAAACAGCCTTGCACAAAAGTCTGAGTGCATAGACAACTCTTGCACCCTGGCATGAACGGTCATTAACCTCACGCTTGGCACACCAGACGAAGCTCTGTATAAGCAAAGATGAACGATTTTTTAAAGGTTCAAATGAACAGAATCTCAAGTCAAATAAGCACATGGAGCTCCTCCAATATATTTGTGCTGCCTCTTCCTCTCCCTTCTTGTGAATCTTTCCATTTTTCCTACAATGTTCTTATTTTTTCTCCTTTGCCTGAACCTACTCTTTCCTAAATGTATCTCACTCCAGCCTTCAGCAATGAATAATAATAGGCAACATTGGTCAAGACTCTTGGTTGGGTGCCTGGCCCACTTCAAAAATGTTATTTGTATCACCTCACTTGGGTAGCCCTAGGAGTTGGGTGCTATCATGTCATTTCTATTTTATAGTTGCACAGAGAGGTTAAATAATCCACCCAAGGTGTAATAACTAGTAGATGTGAAGCCACAAGCCAGTCTGTGCTAACCTTCTTCCACTCTGTGCTCTGAAATGCAACTGATGGACCAGTGCTTCTCAATTAGCAGAAATTAAACTGTAAGATCAAATTTTCTCAATTTTAGATTTCTCTGTCATAAATTTTTCATTAAAATTCAGCATCCACCATTTTTTTCTCTACTGGAATTTATGTATAAGATGGTTTATGACTTAGCCCATAAACCTGCATGGTTTATGACTTAGCCCACAAAACCCAAAATTATGACATATAATTTTATATGTTATTATATTTATATGTTCAAATCTCAATATATCAAGGTCAGCAAAGAGAAGCAAGATTTCTAGATGTTTCCTCTACCCAAACTGGATGGGTTGCCTTCTGAGGTGACGCAAATGTAGTAATATAGGATTTGGCACCAATTAGGACCCAGGAAAAAGAATTTTGCTTCACACAAACCCAAAAAGGCAAGACAGCTATGTGGCTGTAGCTTTGATTGGGAAAAGATTCACGATACAGTTTTGCTACCTTTGCTGTGCTGAAGTTATTGACAACAGTCAAAGGGTAAAAATGCCAACAAGAGAAAACTGTCAACTCAGGACCAGAGCTGATCTGCTCACAGGTCCGAGGGTCCTAAGACTTTCCTTCTGGTGGCATGAAGATCCAAGGGAAGACAAAAGCAGAGAGTTTTAGAGCTAGAAACAACATTGTATATATTGCTATATCATCCAACAACCTCATCTTCTAGATGAGAAAAGTGAAGACAGAGTGGCCATCTGTCCAGGGCCCTGGAGAGTTTAGGGTGTCTTCCTCTGCACCCTCATGCTGGCCCCTAGACACATCTGGGCAGTGTGAGTACTGAGCTGATCGTGCTTAATTCACTTCAGCTGTAGGCTTGTCTTCTTTATGCTTCATGGTCTGAAAATAGGTAGGGTTGTGGTCCCTACAGTCATCCAATTAAAATACCAGCTCTTTTTGAATGTTTATGTGCCAAACACGGTTCTCAGTTCTGGGATTCAGGAATGAATGAAACAGACGAGAATCCCTGCCTTAGGAATCTTATATTCTGGGGGCGGGGAGGGGGCAGTATAGACAGGAGACAAAGAAGTAACACACACAATACATCAGATAGTGTAAATGGTATGGAGAAAAGCATTGCAGGAAAGGGATATGATAGGGAGTGTGTGTGTGTGTGTGAGAGAGAGAGAGAGAGAGAGAGTGTGTGTGTGTATATGTATATGTGTCAGTAAGAGTGTGAGGGGAGAAGGATGTTGCCATTTTTAACTGGGTGTTATGGAGGCCCACTGAGATGGTGACATATGAGGAATGACCTGAGGGCAGTAAAGGAACAAGTACATGGGTATCTGGGGAAACCGCATGGGCAAAGCTCTATGCAGGAGCATGCCTGGTGTGTGTAAGGAAGCTGAACCTGGAGTGGAGTAAGCAAGACTGAAGTCAGTTGGGGATTATGTCAGAGTGGTGGGAATCAGGGAGTGCCATGAGCTCACAGGGCAGTGGCTCTGAAAGCGTGACGACTGGCCCAGCAGCAGCCTCCTCATTACCCAGTAGGAATGTACGTTCTTGGTCCTTTCCTGAGACCTACTGAATCAGAAACTCTGGGAGTGGGGCCCGATGAGCTGAAGCTTGAGAACCACTCCTGTAGAGCCTTGGAGGTCACTATGGACCAATTTGGAACCTGCTTCAAAACCATAGCAAAAATGTCTCAGAGAAAGCTCTAAACCACAATGGTAGAATTCAGCCAATAGCTGTTTAAAAAATATATTGAGGATTGCACTATGGAAGAGATAAAAGAAGTTGCCGTCACTTTACTCCTTGAATCATTCAAAAACTAATGATTGAGGATCTTCTTTTTATAAGACACTATGTCAAATGTTATGCTGGCTACCAAGTTGTACACATTACAGTTAGTGTCCTTGAGAAAGTTTAAACCTTAAAAGGATAATAAAGCTTAGCATATAAAACAAGTAAGAATAAAAAAGAACAACAGCAACTGTTATAATGTTTGATGCAGACCTTAAGTATTTAAAAAGTGACCCATCAATATGGATTCTCAAAGAAAGAAGGACTTGAGTTATATCTCAAAGTATGAGAGGCACCAGGTCATAAATACAGCATGAGTGCACACAGGCAACATTGAAAGGACCAAGATGGCTGCTGAGAGAAGAGGCAAACAGTGGCTTGTAAATTTGATTAAGTAGGTGAAGAAAGACAAAGAAGGGCTTTCAATGCCAGTAGGATGAGTCGCATGCAGTCTAAGATAAGAACTTCTGTTCACGGCCAGCCAGGGCCAGTGTTTACAAAGCTGAGCCACAAGAAGGATTGGTTAGGCAGGAAGTCTTGCACACCAATCACAGAAGCTGGTTATTACCACCCTGAAAATCAATATAAATTGTGTAAAGTCAGCATGAGTCAGTTAACAATATAATTGGCTATTTTTTTTTTTGTGGCATAGAGACTAGCAGAGAGAAAAATGTCTAGATTAGAGCTTTCTTAGGTAGTTTATGTGTTTTTAAAGCAAGCTGTGTGGAAGAACACAATTTCTGTAGTTTAGTTGACTGCAGAGGGAGGCAGAATGGTATAGTGAAAAGAGCACAGGCTTATGAAGTCACAAAGAACTGGTTTTAGATCCTGGTTTTGCCACTTGCTTGTTGGGTGATTTGGTTAAGGTAGTGATACTTGCTAATTATTTCTCCTCATGTGAAGTCCAGTAGGCCTTGAATAAGGGGAAATTGGTGTTGAGCAAAGGTGCTCTGCTCCATGCAGTCATTCAGAGACCCAGGCTGACAGAAGCTCTACCATCCTCAGCATGTGGCTTTTAAGGTCTCCTTGGACATGGACATCTATCCATCACACAGGGAAGAGAAAATATGGAGCATTTTGTATGGACAGTTCCTATGGGCCAATCCTGGAAGTGGCATCCGTTACTTCTACTCAGATTCCACTGGAGAGGACAGTGCCACATAGCCATACCTAACTGCAAGACAGACTGGAAGATAAGGTCAGGCTGTGTGTCTAGGAGGATTAGTTAAAAGTTAACCAATCTTAAGAGATGGTCTTTGAAATCACAAAGGTTTGTGTTCACTTATTAGCTATCTAACTTTGGACAAGTTACTTAATTTCCACTAGCCTCAGTTTCTTCATCTGTAAAATGGGAGTGAGAATACCACCTGCACAGGGTGATGAGGACTGCCTGAACTTCCCTGTGCCATAGATTCCGGGCAAGTATGCTGCTGGTGGAAAAGCGTTTTAGAAGTGGAGGCAATGCAGGTTCTCCTCCAGCATGAATGCCACCGACTGGTTGATCTGACTCCCAGGGATTATGCTGTAAGATTAGAATATTTTAGTTTTGATTCTGAGATTTCAGTCTATCTGGAAGGCATGTGGATGTGCATCCCAGACCTAACATCCCCCAAACACAGATTAGGCCCTCCTTAATCACATCCCACAGTCATGAGTCTGGCTGAATCTGCCCTGAAAATAGAAACATGTTTAAGATTTGTAAAATAAACTTTCTCAATCTCATTCTTTAGGTCAAGGAGTCCCCATGATGCTGGATAAGGCATCAATAGTCCTGAAGTAGAAGCCTATCCCAATAAGTCAATCATATTCCAAAAAAATATTTAGTTCATGGTTGTGCAGGGATGTTCTATATTAGTGTAGTAGGATAACACTGTGAACCAATTACCCACGCATTTTTCCTCTTCTACTTTCTTTTATCCTGGGGCTCCTCCCCCAAGTAGCCATGTAATTGAATTGTGCACATTTTTTTACCTACCAAAATCAGTATATTCCTAATTTTGTCATGTAGACATGTAAAAAAGGACTGGAAGAAGTACAATATAAAAGTGATTATCTGTAGGTTATGCAAATGTGAACGACGGTGGTTTTCATTTTCTTCCTCATGCTTTTCTGCATCTTTTAAATTATATACAATAAGGGTAAACTATTTTTTAAATATATGTTATTAAATAAAAATAATGAATATGACAAAGGAAATAATGACACATAATAAAATTTTATTAATGATTTTTAAAAATACATAGAGAGTCTAGCTATGTGGGTGTTCTCCAAATATTAGTTGTAGTTCAGTCATTGCTTTTTTTCTGGGAAAACTCTGACTTCTGCAGAAGGGATGGCGCCCTCATCTGGACATCACAAGCAAAGTTTCTGTGGATTCAAAGCCCATTAAGAACTTGGTTTATCCTAACACAGACCAGCCCCGTGTCGTGGTACCTGAAGCTCCTGTTCAGTGGTGTGCCCTGGATGTCCTGAACCTGGAGGTAGATCTACCCTATCCCAGCTCTCTGCCTCATTTGGCTCTCCCAAAAGCTGGCTCTCAGTGATCGCCTTTGGCTCAGTGCCTAGTCTGCCCCACCTCCACATCAAGTCTGGGTGGGGCTCCTGGAATTCCTTCAGGCCTCACTTGTGGGCTATTTAGAGTAAAATACTGGGCACATACAACACTTCATTATGGTCTTCAAACCATGCTTCCTTTAAGATGATCTTAAGGACAAAAGTCAGAAATAGTGAGTTGAGTAAGTCCAATGTATTAGTAGATGTTTTATGCTCCCTCTGTAGAATTAATAACACCACATAAGACTAATTACAAGCCTAGCATGTTGTCATTTACAGTTATCTAAATGAAATACATTGATCTCCACAGCACTCAGTACTTGGTTAGAATTTATATTTTTGTTTCTCGCTCTAATGAGGAAAACCAGCACAAAAATATGGACTTCATTCATAAGCAAATCTTTTCTGATGTTTTTGAGTGTGGTAGTTCTTGTCTTTCCCTGAAGGCTCATTATTGTGCATAAAGTTATAAAAATTATAAGGGTACATTTGTAATGGCCAAATGAAAAGAAATAGGTGAAATAAACAAAGAGGAGGAATCAGAGAGAATTCTGCTGCAGAACAAAAGTCAATTATAAGTAATTGTGCCTGCAGTGTTGAATATTCATTTGAACTGTAGAATTTATCACTGGCAAGGGGCAAGTCTGCCTGGGGGTATGGGTACCTTGGGTTTTCATGTCTTGGCTTATCCAGGACACCTCCCTTCTTAAAGTCATGTCTCAGTCTTGGAAGCTATTCCTTTGTTGAGGTGGAAGAGGAGGTGATAAGAAGTGGGTGCTTGTTAATAGTCAAGCATAGATCACAGTGATCTATGCCAAGTGGTTATAAATAAGCTGTGGGTGGTGCCTACTACTCCCTAGCTTAAAGCAAGGCAATTCATACTCAATGCAACATGCTTAGGTAATAAGAAACTAGTTTTACCAAATTAGTCAACACATCTTTGGACAGCAATCCAGTTGCCTCATGAAATCAAGATTCAGTTCTCTATATTAGCTTTTCAATCTAGAAAAATGTTGTTATAAACATTGTTAAACTAATATTTTTATCTTTGAAGGGGAAAAAAGGAAGGCAGACATATTATTTTTATTGTTATGTTTCATATGGCTGTTCAGAGCTTTCCAGTTCCACCCTTACTGACCCTGGGTGACTCCTTACGACTCCAGGAAACTTAGGTTGTGAAATGCTGCTCTGAAGCCATAAGCTATCTAGAACTGAGTCACTAATTCATTGCTTCTCACTGACTAGACACACATTTGGGGGTCACAATTTTAAAAAGCAATAATTAAGAGCAGTTAACTACAAGGACCCTGAGCTTGGGCACCAAACCTCAAACTGAAGTAGGACAAAATGAAGGACTTGCATCCAAGTCTAACCTGCATCTAACTGCTGGAAAGGTTGACGTGGCTGCCATAACACTAGGGACCCTCTCCCAATTCAGCCCAGGGGTTTCAGCAGACCCTGTGTCAGAGTCCACACTTACCTCTCCCAGGATGCAGCCAGGCATCTTTACCTTTAGACCACAGCCCTCTCCACAGTAGTTAATTTGCCACGTACTCTCAGGACTCTTTATTGGATGTGGAAGGGTGGTTGCCTGCATTCTCAGGCATTCATTTCAGCACCCCGCATGTGACTTAGGAACACGTGCTAATGGCAGTCACTAGATTGTTTTTCTTCTTGAGTGTTGTACATGTCTTTATTTTGAGTATACCTCGTAGTAGTGTGTGTGTGGATTATAGGTATAGATATAGATAGATATGCCAAGAAAAAGCAAAACTCACAATGTTATCATATTCTAAGTCCTAGTAGTTTCCTTCAAGTCAGATCTCAAGGAATTTTATCTGAAGCCATGAGCTATCTAGACCTGGGTCACTAATTCATTGCTTGTCACTGACACTTGTTTAGGCAAACATTTGGGGGTCACAATTTTAAAAAACAATGATTAAGAGCAGTTAACTACAGGGACCTTGAGCTTGAGCACCAAACCTCAAACTGACATAGGACAAAATGGCTCTAGGTTAGTGCTTTATACATAGTAACTTATTTATTCTCTTCAAGATAATAACTCATCTCTCCAGTTAATGAGAAAACTGAGATTCAGAGGTTAAATAATTTACTTGTCCAAAGATGCACGTGTGATAAGTAGGATTTAAGCCCAAGTCCACAGGGCTCCAAACATATACCAAGTTGTTTGGAGTTGCCAAGTTGCTCCTTAAAGACCTTTGCCAATTGCCTAACTCTATCTTGTCTTGCAGTCACTATTTGATGTTAGTACTTTCTTCCTTACTAACAAAACCCTAAGTTTGGAAAGAAACACATTCAGGGAAGGTGAGCTCCAGGCCTAGCCCCAGCTCCAAAGTCTAAATCAGTCATGGTCATTCTATTTCCCTACTCCTTTGATAGAATGGAGTTAGACATGTGACCCAGTTCTGTTCAGTGAAATATAAGGAGAAAATCTGCTAAGGGCTTTCTGGGAAATTTTTTTTCTGACGAAAAGATGGGAGTTTTAACAAGAGAAGTTATTTTGCCCTTAGATTTTTTTTTTTTCTGTTTTCAACACTCATGTATGAAAATGTGATATCAAGAGATGCAGCAGTCATTTGGTGACCATGAGGTGATGTACCAATAATGAAGAGCCACATGCTGAGAATGGAAGGATGGAGAGAAAGAACCTGAGCCTTGGTGGTATGACTGAACCACTGAACAAACCCTCTAACCAAAGACCTCCAGGTTTTATGTAATGCAAAATCATTAAGTCATCATTACTGAGATGCTCTTTTATATGCCAATTGATATCTCTTACATTTCTAGAGAGCTTCAGAAATTAAATTGCATCATTACTTTGCAAAGAGTTATAGGCAAACACACATATACACACAATTTCATATATTCTGAAGATTTTATTATAGGGAATTGAGAAAATGACACAAGAAAGAAAAAAAAAGGAAGTACTGCTAAGAAAACTGAGAAAACGAAAGAAGAGTACAACTAAGTGATTCTTCAATGACTCATCTCAAATCTTCATTCCAATGACTTCTCAAGGCTTCTCTGAGTGATCCCTCACCCAAGTGATTATTGACTTCCCACTCCTCCCTCACCCCGGATTTCTCATGTGTCACTGCCAACTCAAATTCATGGCTAAAGCACTAATCTCTTTCCACACCTCTGCTTCCTGGAACCCTTTGTTATTATCAGCCTTATATCTATGCCCAATTCAGCCAGCCATTGGAGTGATGAACTTTCCATCCTAGAACCACAGTCCAATTTGCCTGTCACCTCACTGAAAAGGCTCTGGTGCTCTGGCAAACACTGCTGTGAGTTTCCTGAAACCTACTTTGTTTTTTTTTTAAATTTTTATTTTAGGCTCAGGAGTACATGTGCAGGCTTGTTATATAGGTAAACTCCTGGCACAAGGGTTTGATTTACAGATTATTTCATGACCCAGGTACTAAGCCTAGTAACTCAGTTAATTTTTCTGCTCCTCTCCCTCCTCCCATCCTCTACCCTCCAATAGGCCCCCAGTGTCTGTTGTTCCCCTCTTTGTGTACATGCATTCTCATAATTTAGTTCACACTTATTGGAAACCTCCTTTGGCCACACTTTGACACTGTCAGGATAGGTGGGATCCTCCAATTCCTGCTGAGATCACTCCAGATACTTAGAGCCCAAATAAGATAATCAATAGTGCTTTCAATAGCTTATAGTTTAAAAAGCTGTGCTGAATGTTTTGCAGGCCACTGAGGTGTGGACATGTTTTATATCAGTGAGATCACAGGTGAGCAAGCTGTTATTGGCTATACTGTTCGAAAATCAGCCTTTAACATCTGATTATATTTGGTTTCTTATTTGAGTGTCCTTGGACCATGTGTGACCAGACTGCTATGGGAGTAAAATACGATAATGTATAATTTTTCTATACCTTCTTCATGCATAAAATCCCATTAGCATTGCTGATTTTTCCCACTATACCCGAAATTCCCAAACATTCAACTTTAAATTTTTGACTTTAAAATACTGGTAAAATTCACAGCAATAGAAGTTTCACATCCTTCCTCATAATTTCCAATGCTGCTTCTTTTTTTCTTTTCTTTTCTTTTCTTTTCTTTTTTTTTTTGAGACAAGGGTCTCACTCTGTCACCCAGGCTGGAGTGCAGTGGCCCAATCTCTGCTCACTGCAGCCTTGACCTCCAAGGCTCAACCGATCCTCCCACCTCAGTCTCCCAGGTAGCTGGGACTACAGGCATGCACCACCACACCTGGCTAATTTTTATATTTTTTTGTAGAGATGGGGTTTTGCCATGTTGCCCAGGCTAGCCTCAAACTCCTGGGCTCAAGCAATCCACCCACCCTGGCCTTCCAAAGAACTGGGATTACAGGAGTGAGCCACTGTGTCTGATGCAATGTTGGTTCTTAATTATCATCTTTTAAGTCTCTAAGCCCCTAAACTCCTTACAGCTTTCAACTCTTGAGACTCACTTCCTCTTTTCTTTCACACTTCCACTGTCTTGACATTTTTTATTTCTACTTGCAAGGGCCTGCAGCTGTGTTTTTTAATTTTTTTTTAAATCAGTAAGTCTGGTGATAATGAGGAATGGGGAATCAAGGATGACCCCAAAATTCCCACAGAAGCACTGGATGGGTAGAAGTGTTATTTAGTAAGATAGGAAAGAACTAAGAAAAAAAATTGCAAAAGTAAAACTAAGTGTTCAGTTTTAAAATTTGTTTATTTTAAGATAGTATGAGATATCTAAGCAGAAATGTAGTATAGCAATTGGGTCTGGAACTCAACAAGTAACAGTAGACTGGGGATATCAATTTTGGAGTCATTGGGGTATCTACAGTATTTATAGGCTTAGAATATAATATCTCCTAGGAGAGTATAGAATGAGAATAAATTCTATAATTGATCCCTGAAGGACTCCACCATTTAGGACTGGGCCAAAGAAGGGGGAATCAGTAAAAAAGATTAAAAAATGGGCTTATAGAAAAGTAGAATAAAAACCAGAAGAGCTTCTAGTAATTAATTCTGGAAGATAAGTTTTTCAGATAGTTCATCTTTTCAGCATATCTGAGAGCCAGACTTTGAGCCAGAAAAAAAAACCTCACCATTATTCTCTACAATCATCAAAGAAGAAACTATACTAGAAGAAATTAAACTAAATTAGTAGTTTTGGATCGATCTGGTATCCAACTGAAGACACAGAAAAGGGATTCAAACATCACTGAAGTGGCTTGGTAACATCATGAAGATGGCAGAGTAGGGACCTTAAGGGGCCTGTGCCTCCCCAGAAAAACAAAAATACAGGAAAAACTGTCAAGATCATCCTTATTGTAACTGTGGAAGATAGGAAAAAGGTTTACAGCAACCAAGAGAACGTGTAACCAAAGAAAGGCCACTAAGACATAGTAAGAGAGCTTTGTGGCATTTTAACTTACCCTTTCCCCACCCACCTCCTTGGCCTGATGGTAATCTTGAAGATGGCAGCCTGAATCCCCAGTATAAATATCTGGTCCTGGAGGAAGTAGAGAAAACCTTTTTTCCCAAGAAATCACATTTGTTTTGATCCAACTTTGGGTTTCCTGAAGAACTGACACAATGGACCTGCCTTTGTATTGCCTAACTTGGAACTCTCTCAGAGTGGAGGACATTCCTCAAAAACACTGAAAGATAAATGAACAAGCAGCTACCACCTGAGACAAAAATCAAGCATTGAGGCAAACAATAGATATGACTAAAGCTGGGTAGGAAAAGCTGGGGAGTGAGACTCTTTGGGGAACAAGGGATTTGAAATGCTTCTTTGAGCACTAGGCAATCTAGAAAGTCACATGTATACCCAAGGCAGGATGAATGCACAGAAAAGACCATAAGTTTTCACTTCTAGCTGATCTTGTGGTTTAGCATAAGCAAGAAATAAACACTAACTCATAGTTGTAAATAGCCTGGCTAAGTATTCAGGAATGTCCAACACAGCCAATCAGGAAAAATCTGCAGATTAATTTCTTTTTTTTTTTTTTTGGCTCCAAGCATCTAGGTAAATCTTGGTCAAACAGCTGGCTGACTATTAAGCTGAGAAAAAAACAGAGACTTCAGAGATCAACAAAGAAGACACCGGCAAAATAGCTTAGGAAAGTCACTAAACAGAAAAAACTACTACCCTCAACAAGAAAGACAAAAAATTTCTACGCTGAGAAGACAGTATAATTTTCAAAGTTATCAAATTATAATGTTTAAAGTATCCAATTTTCAACTAAAAACTACAAAGTATGCATGTAATAAGAAAATATGATCCAGTCTAAGGAAAAAAGAAATTAACAGAATCTGTCCTTGAGGAAACCCAGACATTGGGTTTACTAGATAAAATCTTTAAATCAACTGTCTGTAAAGTGCTTAAGAGCTAAAGAAAGCCATAAACAAAAAAATAGAAGGAAACCAAAAGAACAACGTCTCAGCAAATGATATCAATTAAAAGAAGAAATTATAAAAACAAACCAAATAGAAATTTTGGAGCTGAAAAGCTTAAATAACAGAAATAAAAAGTCATCATGACAGTATATTTGAGCTCTCAGAAGAATCAGCAAACTTGAACATAAGTCAAATTGAAATTATTTACTTAGGCCAGGTGCATTAGCTCACACCTGCAATCCCAGCACTTTGGGAGGTTGGGGTGGGAGAATTACTTGAAGCCAAGAGTTAAAGACCAGCATGGACAACATAGCAAGACCCTGTCTTTATAGAAAAAGAAAAAGAAAAAAATACACTTTCAGGAGCATTAAAAAAGGGTGAATAGAAATGAACAGAGTCTAAGAGACATGTGAGACACCATCAAATATACCAATATGCACATAAAGGGAGTTTCAGGAGAAAAGAAAAAGGGGCAGAAAGAATATTTGAAAATATAATGGCTGAAAACTTTCCAATTTTGAAGAACAATGTGAATCTACACATCCAAGAAGCTCAACCAACTCTTAGAAAAATAAATGTAAAGAGGTTCCAAACCAAGACACACTATAATCATACAAGCGTTAGAAGACAAAGACGAAGACAGAATCTTGGAAGTACCAAGAGAGATATGATTCATTGCATACAAGGAATCTCAATCAGATTAACAGCTGACTTCTCAGCAGAAACCATGAAGGCCAGAACGTAGTGAAATGACATTTAAAGTGCTGATTAAAAAAAAAAAAAAAAAAAAAAACTATGAACAAAGAATGCTATACCTAGCAAAACTATCATTCAAAAATGAAGACAAAATTAAGATATGCCATGAGAAATGAAAGCTGATCAAGTTTGTTGCTAGAAGAATTGTCCTACATAAATGCCCAGGACTAAATGGCTTCACTGGTGAATGCTATTAAACATTTAAAGAATTAATAACAATCTTTCTCAGTTTCTTTCTGAAAAGGAAAAGAGAGAAGAGTACTCCCTAATTCATTCTATGAGGTCAGTATTGCCCTGATACCAAAGCCACTTTCCTTAGGAAGATGAAAGCAAAAATTTTCAATAAAAGACAAAAAACTGAAATCAGCAGCATGTTAAAAGGCTTAAATATCACGATTAACAGAGTTTTATCCCAGGAATGCAAAGGTGGTTCAATATACAAAAATCAATCAATGTAGTTGATATGGTTTGGCTGTGTCCCCACACAAATCTAAAATTGAATTGTATCTCCCAGAATTCCCACATGTTGTGGGGGGAACCCAGGAGGAGGTAATTGAAACATGGGGCCTACTCTTTCCCATGCTATTCTCATGATAGTGAATAAGTCTCATGAGATCTGATGGGTTTATCAAGGGTTTCCACTTTTGCTTCTTCGTCATTTTTTCTCTTGCAGCCACCATGTAAGAAGTGCTTTTTGCCTCCCACCATGATTCTGAGGCCTCCCCAGCCACGTGGAACTGTAAGTCAAATTAAATCTCTTTTTTTTCCCAGTCTCAGGTATGTCTTTATCAGCAGCATGAAAACAGACCAATACAGCAAATTCATACCAAGAGTGGGGTGTTGCTGAAAAGATACCCAAAAATGTGGAAGCAACTTTGGAATTGGGTAACAGGCAGTGGTTGTAATGGTTTGGAAGGCTCAGAAGAAGACAGGAAAATGTGGGAAAGTTTGGAACTTCGTAGAGACTTGTCGAATGGCTTTTCCCAAAATGGTGACAGTCATATGAACAATAAGGTCCAGGCTGAGGTGATCTCAGATGGAGATGAGGAACTTGTTGGGAACTGGAGCAAAGGTGACTCTTGTTATGTTTTAGCAAAGAGACTGGTGGCATTTACCCCTGCCCTAGAGATTTGTGGAACTTTGAACTTGAGAGAGATGATTTAGGGTAGCTGGAAGAAGAAATTTCTAAGCAGCAAAGCATTCAATAGGTGACTTGGATATTGTTAAAGGCATTCAGTTTTATAAGAGAAGCAGAGCATCAAAGTTTGGAAAATTTGCATCCTGACTATGCGATAGAAAAGAAAAAACCCATTTTCTGAGGAGAAATTCAAGCCAGCTGCAGAAATTTGCATAAGTAGCAAGGAGGCTAATGTTAATCCCCAAGACCAGGGGGAAAATGTTTCCAGGCCATGTCAGAGACCTTCACGGCAGCCCCTCCTATTACAGGCCCAAAGGCCCAAAAGGAAAAAGTGGTTTTGTGGGCCAGGCTCAGGTTCCCCATGCTGTATGTAGCCTAGGAACTCTGTGCCCTGTGTCCCAGCTGCTCCAGCTGTGGCTGAAAGGGGCCAATGTACAGCTCAGGCTGTGGCTTCAGAGGGTGGAAACCCCAAGTCTTGGAAGCCTTCATGTGGTGTTGAGCCTGTGGGTGCACAGAAGCCAAGAACTGAGGTTTGGAAACCTCTGTTTAGATTTCAGAAGATATATGGAAATGCCTGGATGCCCAGGCAAAAGTTTGCTGCAGGGGTGGGGCCCTCATGGAGAACATCTGCTAGGTCCATGTAGAAGGGAAATGTGGGGTTGGAGCCCCCACACAGAGTCCCTACTGGGGCACTGCCTAGTGGAGCTGTGAGTAGAGGGCCACCATCCTCCAGACCTCAGAATGGCAGGTCCACTGACAGTTTGCACCATGCACCTAAAAATGCCACAGACACTCAACACCAGCCCATGAAAGCAGCCGGGAGGGAGGCTGTACCCTGCAAAGCCGTAGGAGTGGAGCTGCTCAAGACCATGTGAACCCACCTCTTGCATCAGCATGACCTGGATGTGAGACCTGGAGTCAAAGGAGATCATTTTGGAGCTTTCAAATTTGGCTGCCCAGCTGGATTTTGGACTTTCATGGGCCCTGCAACCCCTTTGTTTTAGACAGTTTCTCCCATTTGGAATAGGTGTATTTAGCCAATATCTGTACCCTCATTGTATCTAGGAATTAACTAACTTGCTTTTGATTTTACAGACTCATAGACAAAAGAGACTTGCCTTGTCTCAGATGAAATTTTGGACTGTGGACTTTTGGGTTAATGTTAGAATGAGTTAAGACTTTAGGGGGCTGTTGGGAAAGAATGACTGGTTTTGAAGTGTGAGGACGTGAGATTTGGAGTGGCCAGGAGTGAAATTATATGGTTTGGCTGTGTCCCCACCCAAATCTTAAATTGAACTGTATCTCCCAGAATTCCCACGTGTTGTGGGAGGGACCCAGGAGGAGGTAACTGAATCATGGGGACCAGTCTTTCCCTTGCTATTCTCATGATAGTGAATAAGTCTCACAAGATCTGATGGGTTTATCAAGGATTTCCACTTTTGCTTCTTCATCATTTTTTCTCTTGCTGCTGCCATGTAAAAAGTGCCTTTGTCCTCCCACCATGATTCTGAGGCCTCCCCAGCCATGTGGAACTGTAAGTCCAATTAAACCTCTTTTTCTTTCCAGTCTCAGGTATGTCTTTATCAGCAGCACAAAAACAGAGGAATACAGTAGTATACCAGATTAATAAAATGAAGGAGAAAAAAACACACAATCATTTCAATTGATGCAGAAAAAAGCATTTCACAAACTCCAACATCTTTTGATGATTTTTAAAAACACAACAAAATAGGAAAAGAAAAGAGCCTCCTCAACATGATAAAGGGCATTTATAAAAACCCCACAGCTAACACTACACTCAATGGTGAAAGTTTTTCCCTGTGATCAGGAACACGACAAGCATGCTGTCGTTTGCTACTTCTATTCGACATTGTACTAGAAATTCTAGGGCAATTAGACAAGAAAAATAAATAAAATACATCCAAATTGGAAATGAAGAGGTAAAAATATATTTATTTATAGATCTCACGGACTTATATAGAAAATCCAAAGTCACCCATAAAAAATTGTTATAGTTAAGAAACAAGTTTTGCAAAATTGCAGAATATAAAAGTAACATGCAAAAACAAAAAACAGTTGTATTTCTATACACTAACAATGATCAATCCAAAATGAAAACTTAAAAACAATTCTATTTATAACAGCATCAAAAAGAAAACACTTAAGAATAAATTTAACATAGGAAGTATAAGACTTGTACACTGAAAACTACAAATAATTGCTGTAAGAAATTAAATAAGACACAAATAAATGGAAAGACATTCTGTGTTCATAGACTGTAAAACTTAATATTATTAAGATGAAAATACCCCTCAAAGTGATCCCCAGATTCAATGCAATCCCTATCAAAATCTCAACAGCCACTTTTTTTCACAAATAGAAAAAGCTGAGCCTAAAATTTATATGAAATCTCAAGGTTCCCAGAATAACCAAAGCAATCTTGAAAAAGAATAAAGTTTGAAGACTCACACTTTCTGATTTTAAAACTTCCTACAGAGCTATGACAATCAAAACAGTGCGTTACTGGCACAAGTATGGATATATAGATCAATGGAATAAAATTGAGAGTTCAGAAATAAACTCAGGACAGACAGCAGAGAAAGATGGCCAAATAGAAGACTCCACTGATCATCCTTCCTGCAGGGAACACCAAATTGAACAACTATCCACACACACACACACAAAAAAAACTTGATAAAAACTGAAAATCAGGTGAGTGATCACAGCGCCAGGTTTTAACTTCATATCACTGAAAGATGCACTGAAGAAAGTAGGAAAGAGAGACTTGAATTACCAATTCCACCCCTCCCCCATCATCTTGGGAGCAGCTGCATGGCACAGAGAGAATCTGAGAATCTGTATGCTTGGGAGAGGGAGAGCACAGTGACTGTGGGACTTTGCATTGAAACTCAGTGCTTCCCTGTCACAGTGGAAAGCAACACTGGGAAAAACTCCGTTTGTGTCCATGGAGAGAGCAGTTAGAGCAGACCTAGAGGGGAATCACCCATCCCAGAGGTCAGAACCTGAATTCCAAAAAGCCTTGCCACTTACAGGCTAAAGTGCTCTAGGGTCCTGTCCAAACTTAAAAGGCAATATAGGCCACAAGGACTGAAATTCCTGGGCAAGTCCTGGTGCTATGCTGGGCTCAGAGCCAGTAGACTTGGAGGGGAGGGGGCACGTGACCCAGTGAGATGACATTTCTAGACACACCCTGGGCCAGAAGGGAACCTGCTTCCTTAAAGGGAAGGACCAAGTCCTGGCAGGATTTATCATCTGATGACTAAAGTGCCCTTGGGACCTGAATAATCAGGAGTGATACCCAGGTAGTACTCACCACGGGCCTTTGGTGAGACTCAGGGATGTGCTGGCTTCGGTTGTGACCCAGCACATTCCCAGTTGTGGTGGCTATGTACAGAGACTCTTTGTGCTTAATAAAAGGGGATAGAAGAGTTAAGGGGACTTTGCTTGCACCTTAGGTACCAGTTCAGCCACCGTGAGGTAGAGCACCAAGTGAGCTCTTGGAGTCCCCAGTTCCAGGACTTGGCTCTTGGACATTTCTGGACTGGCCTTGGGTTAGCGAGGAGCCCACTGCTCTGAAGGGAGAGTCCCAGGCCTTATAGCATTCACTACAAGCTGACTTAAGAGCCCTTGGGCTTTGGATGAACACTGGTGGTAGCCAGGCAGTACTCAGCAAGGGCATAGGGTGGTGATGACCATGGGGGAGACTGTTCTGTTTGTGGAAAAGGGAAGGAAGAATGGGAAGGACTTTGTCTTGTGGCTTGCATGACAGCTCAGCTGCAGAATACACCACTAGGCAGATTCCTAAGGTTTCTGACTCCAGGCCCTGGCTCCCAGATGGCATCTCTGGACTCACTCAGGATCAGAGGAACTCTCTGCTCTGAAGGAAATAACACAATCTGGCTGGTTTCACCACCTGCTGATTGTATAGCCCTAGGTCCTTGCGAAAACATAGGCAGTAGCCTGACAGTGGTTAACAAGGGCCTTGGAGACCCAGTGCTATGCTGGCTTCAGGTCTGACTCAATGCAGTCCCAGTGGTGGTGGCTTCAGGGGTGCTTGTGTCACCCTTCTTCCAGCTCCGGGTGGCTCAGCACAGAGAGAGGACTCTAGGAGAAACTAAGGGAAGAGAACAAGAGTCTCTGCCTGGCAATCCAGAAAATTCTTCTGGATCTTATCCAAGACCACCAAGATGGCACTTCTATGAGCCTACAAGAAACACAGTATTACTGAGCTTGGGGTGCCCCCTAATGCAGTTACAGCTGCAGGGACCAGAAGCTTAGGTCACAACACTCAGTACCTGGAAAGCCTTCCCAAGAAGGGCAGGTACAAACAAGCCCAGACTGTGAAGACTACAATAAATACCTAACTCTTTAATGCCCAGACACCAACAAATATCCACAAGCATCAAGACCACCTAGAAAAAACGTGACCTCAACAAGTTAACTATGTAAGGCACCAGGGACCAATCATGGAGAAACAGGGATATGTGACCTTTAAGACAGAGAATTCAAAATAGCTGTTATGTGGAAACTCAATGAAATTTAAGATAACACAGAGAAGGAATTCAGAATCCTATCAGATAAATTCAACAAAGAGACTGAAATAATTAAAAAGAATCAAGCAGAAATCCTGGAAATGCAATTCACACACTGAAGAATGTGTCAGTCTCTTACCAGCAGAATTGATTAAGCAGAATTAGTAAGCTTGAAGAAAGGCTATTTAAAAATACGCAGTAGAGGAGACAAAAGAAAAAATAATAAAAAGGAATGAAGCATGTCCACAAGATCTACAAGATCTAGAAATAACCTCAAAAGGGCAAATCTAAGAGTTATTAGCTTTTGTGGGGTAGAGAGAGAAAGAGATGGGGTAGCAAGTTTATTCAAAAGAGAACTTTCCAAACCTAGAAAAAGATACCAATATTCAAGTACAGGAAAGTTAGAGAACACTAAGCAGATTTAACCCAAAGAAGACTACCTCAAGGCATTTATTAATCAAGTTCCCAAAGGTCATGGATAAAGAAAAAATCCAAAAAGCAGCAAGAGAAAAGAACAAATAACATAAAATGGAGCTCCAATACGTCTGTCAGCAGACTTTTCAGGGGTTACTTTACAGGCCAGGAGAGTGTGGCAAGACTTACTTCATGTGCGGAGGCAAGGAACTGTTTATCCTAGAATAGTATATCCTGTGAAAATATCCTTCAAACATGAAGGAGAAGTAAAGACTTTCCCAGACAAACAAAAGGTGAGGGATTTCATCTACATCAGACCTGTCTTATAAGAAATGCTAAAAGGAGTTCTTCAGTCTGAAAGAAAAGGACATTAATGAACAATAAGAAATCATCTGAAGTTGTAAAACTCACCAACAATGAGTACACAGAAAAACACAGAATATTATAACACTGTAATTGTGGGATGTAAAATACTCATATCTTGAGTAGAAAGAAAGATGAACGGATCAAAAATAATAACTACAACTTTCCAAGACAGCACAATGAGTATAAATAGAAACAACAAAAAGTTTAAAAGCAGAGGGATGAAGTTAAAATGTAGAATTTGTATTATTTTTCTCTTTGCTTGTTTGTTTATGCAATCACTGTTAAGTTGTCGTCAGTTTAAAATAATGGGTTGTAAGATATCATTTGCAAGCTTCATGGTAACCTAAAATCAAAAAAAATACAACAGATACACACAAAAAACAAAAAAGCAAGAAATTAAAACATACCACCAGAGAAAATTAGCTTCACTAAAAGGAAGACAGGAAAGAAGGAAGAGAAGACTATAAATCAACCAGAAAACAGAAAGAAACTCAGACATTTATGGCCAACTGATTTTTGACAAAAGTGCCAAGATCATTCAACAGGGAAATAATAGACTTTCCAACAAAATGGTGCTGGGACAAGTGGTTATCCACAAGTCAAAAAAATGAACTTGGACCCCCCTATCTCACACTATATACAAAAATTAACTCAAAAGAGATCAAAGACCTAAATGTAAGAGCTAAAGTGATAAAACTCAGAAGAAAATATATGGGCAAATCTTTATGACCTCAGTTTGGCAGTGGTTCTTAAATAAGACACCAAAAGCACAAGCAACAAAAGAAGGAAGATAAAAATTGGACTTCATCAAAATTTGAAACTTTTTTGCAACAAAGGATACTATCAAGAGAGTAAAAACCAACCTATAGAATAGAAGAAAATACTTGCAAATCAAATATCTGAGAAGGCTCTGGCGTCCAGAACATATAAACAGGGTGTTCAGCATTAGGGAAGTGCAAATCAAAACCACAGTGAGATATCACTTTACACCCACTAGGATGGCCAAAGTTAAAAAAATATATAAGTAATAACAAGGGTTGACAAGGATGTGGAGAAATTGAAACCTTCATGCATTGCTGGTGGGAATTTAAAATGGTACAGCTGTCTGTTATGAAAAACAGTTTGACAGTTCTCCAATAAGTTAAACATATAATTACCATATGACCCAGCAATTTCACTCCTAGAGGATATAACCAAAAGAATTGAAAATAGACATTCAAACAAAAATGAGTACGTGGATCTTCATGGCAACTGTATTCATAATAGTCAAAAGCAAACCAAATGCTCATCAGCGACTGAGGAGTTAACCAAAATGTGGCACACAATGGAACATTATTCAGCTATAAAAGAAATTAAGTACTGATATATGCTACAACATAAATAAACCTTGAAATCATTATGTTAAGTGAAAAAAGCTAGACAGAAGAGGCCACATATTGCATGGCTCCATTTTTAAATGAAATATCCTGAATGGCATATCCATAGGGAAAGAAGAGATTATTGTTTGCCAGAGATGCAGGGGAGAAGAGAATAGAGAGTGACTGCTTAATGGATGGGGGGTTTTCGTTTGGGATGAAGAAAAATTTCTGGAACTAGATAGTGGTAATGGTTGTATAATATTGTGAACACACTTAATATCTTTAAATCATGCACCTTAAAATTTTAAATGGTAAATTTTATGTTATGTGTATTTTGCCACACAAAACAAAGAACAGAAACAACTATTCAAATGAACAAAAAGCACTTTCAAGGTAAACTTACATGCTTTATCTAATTGTAAACATTATTTCTGGACTCATCACTTCTACTCATGCAAAGATGACTAAGCAGGAATAAAACAAAAAAACATGATGCATACACACAATGATTAATGACAAAAAGGGAATGTCGTACTTACACTTGAGGTACTGTTGTGGGTTAAATTGTCCTCTCCAACCCCAATTCCTATCTAGAAGCTTCAGGATGTGATTGTATTTGGAGATAGTTCCTTTAAAGGCAGTGATTAAGTTAAAATGAGGCTGTTAGAGTAGGCCTTAATCCAATTTGACTGGTATCCTTGTAAGAAGAGGCATCCTGGCTCACAAAAGACAGTAGGGATGTGCGTGCACAGAGGAAAGACCATGTGAGGACACAGTGAGAAGGCAGTCATCTACAAGGCAAGGTGAGGCCTCAGAAGAAACTACACCAGCCACCACTCTGGTCTTGGACCTCCAGCCTCCAGAATGGTGAGAAAATAAATTTGTGTTGTTTAAGCTATCCTGTCTATAGTCTTTTATCAAGGTAGACCTAACACACTAATAACAAGTACACAGCCCTAAAAGTGACTAAAATTGACACCAGAAAAAAATAAAATTTAGAAAACTGTTTGGCAAACCAAATATGAAGCAGGGGCATATAAAATAAATGAAATAGGAGTAAAAGACAGGAGAAGAGAAAACAATTATGTGAAAAGATAATAGAAGGAAATAAGGAAGGGGAACAGAAAACTAAAAATGCATTACTATAACAGAATTGAAATCTTCATTATAAACAGTAAACCACAAGCAAACATAAGAAATGGAATCTGTGACATGATATATAAATGTGAGAATTCTTCCAAACTGTAGAAGAACATAAAAATTACAAAATGATGAAGTAGAGGTTATCAATTTAAATTACAGAAAACAGAGACCTACAGGAAGTGTGAAGCTTCCTGAAGAAGTAACAAAGCCAATAAAATTGAAGCAATAATCATTTTAAAAATTAACTTTCTGAGTAGAAAAATTTCAAAGTATAAAGATTAAAGGTCAATATAAACAAAACCACCCTTGCTTAGTTTCTGGTAAAAATTTCAAATCATAAAAATAGAGAAAAAAGTTCTGAAAATATTTAAGACAAAAAATGTTCACCTTTGAAATGATCACTTACCATGTCTGACAGTTGTTTAAAAAATTACTGGTGCTGTTCTGTTAAAAACTTGATAGTCCTGATTAAATAATTTTTCAATTTTTTGTAAATGTAGAACACTGTCTTTGCCTAGGGAATCACTAAACGTTTGCTTTTTTATTATTTAAACGAATAAACAGTTGCTTGCTGCAGAAGAAATGAGGGTTTTTAACACCAAGGAAATTGAGAAATGATATTTTGTATCTTTAGAATCCACATTAAATGACCTGTTAATTACAAAAGACTAATAAAACATCCACTGGCAGATATAGTCAGTTACTAAGCACTCTTAGCGTCATTTTTCAACTTGGAATTGCAAATGACCCCAAAATAACTACGTATAAACATAAGAATTTGCTATATAAGCTTGTATCAGTTAGCTTTTGCTGTGTAACACAGTACCCTAAAGCTTCACTGCTTAAAACGACAACCATTTTACTTGCTGATGTAGAGGAGAAGCAATATCTTTTCCTCACCCATCACGAACTTGTATGCCTTTCTCTTGTTAACCTGTCTCTTGTTGTACAGGAGACCCAAAGAGAGAAAACCTAAAGACCCAGAGAAAACTGTATTGTTATGGGCAGTGGCGCAGAAGTGTGACTGCAGGACAAAAGGGTGTGATCTAATGGTAATAAGCTAGGGGAACTTGACAAGGCCTGTTCAGATTTTTCTTGCACTTCAGGTATAGAACAGGACCCCTCGGAATGAGGGTCTTATAACCTACTTTCAGGGAATGTAGTTCAGAGAATTATTTTATGACCTGCTTCAAGAGAGAAAGGTTGGAGAAGGACAGAGAGTAACCTGCCTGATTGTGCAGTTTTCTCCAACTTAACATACTCAGTATGCCAAGGTGCCATATTTTGGGTACCATGCTCTGAGCCACAACACTGACAATTATGCAGGCTAAGAATGTAAGTGACCCAGGCAGGGTGTGGTGACACACCTGTAATCCTAGCACTTTGGGAGGCCAAGGAGGGTGGATTGCCTGAGCTCAGGAGTTCAAGACCTCCCTGGGTGACACGGCAAAATCCCGTTTCTACTAAAACCAACAGGACACCAACATGGCACAAGTGTACATATGTAACAAACCTGCACATTACGCACATGTACCCTAGAACTTAAAGTATAATAAAAAATAATAATAATAATAATTAAAAACATTTTTTAAAGTAATAAAAACAAAAACAAACAAACAAAAAACCACTGCATAAAGGTATATGTATTGATACAAGAAAGTGTTTGGGATAAGCTTATGAAAATTTTTAAATTTTTATTTATCTTTTTTTAACTTTTATTTATTTATTATTATTTTATTTTTGAGATGGAGTCTCACTGTCTCATCCAAGCTGGAGTGCAGTGGCACAGTCTCAGCTCACTGCAACCTCTGTCTTCTAGGTTCAAGTGATTCTCCTGCCTCAATCTCCCAAGTAGCTCGGATTACAGGTGCACACCACCATGCCCAGCTAATTTTTGTATTTTTAGAAGAGACGGGGTTCCACCATGTTAGCCAGGCTGGTCTTAAACTCCTGACCTCAGGTGATCCATCCACCTTGGCCTCCCAAAGTGCTGAGATTACAGGTGTGAGCCACTACATCCAGCCTGTATTTTTTTTTTTAAAGAAATGAGCCTACAATACATACAATATTTTTCTAAAAAGAAAATATGTTAAGGGCAGCTAGAGACAAAGGCCAGGTCACCTACAAAGGGAAGCCTATCAGACTAACAGCAGACTTCTCAGCAGATCTCTTAGTGGAAACCCTACAAGCCAGAAGAGATTGGGGACCAATATTCAACATTCTTAAACAAAAGATATTCCAAACCAGAATTTCATATCCGGCTAAAGTAAGCTTTGTAAGTGAAGGAGAAATAAGATCCCTTTCAAACAAGCAAATGCTGAGGGAATTTGTTACTACCAGACCTGTCTTATAAGAACTCCTGAAGAAAGCACTAAACATGGAAAGGAAAGAGCATTACCAGCACTACAAAAACAGTAAGTACACAGACCAGTGACACTATAAAGCAACCACATAAATAAAGTCTGCAAAATAACTAGCTAGCATCATGATAACAGGATCAAATCCACACATAACAATCCTAGCCTTAAACCTTTAGTCAATGAGCTAAATTCCCCAGTTAAAGGACACAGAGTAGCAATCTAGATTTAAAAAAAAAGAAGACGACCCATTAGTATGCTGTTTTCAAGAGACCTACCTCACGTGCGATGACAAACATAGGCTCAAAATAAAGGGATGGAGGAAAACTTACCAAGCAAAAAGCAGGGGTTGCAATCCTAGTTTCTGACAAAACAGACTTTAAACCAGTGAAGATCAAAAAAGACAAAGAAAGGCATTACACAGTGGTAAAGAGTTCAATTCAACAAGAAGAACTAACTATCCTAAATATATATGCACCCAACATAGGAGCACCCAGATTCATAAAGCAAGTTCTTAGAGACCTTCAAAAAAAAACTTAGACTCCCACACAATAATAGTAGGAGACTTTAACACTCCATTGACAATATTAGACAGATCATCAAGATGGAAAATAAACAAAGATATTCAGGACCTGAACTCAGCTCTGGATCAAATGAACCTGATAGATATCTACAGAACTCTTCACCCCAAAACAACAGCATATGTATTCTTCTCCTTGCCACATGGCACTTACTCTAAGATCTATCACATAATCTGAAGTAAAACACTCCTCAGCAAAGGCAAAATAACTGAAATCATAACAAACCATCTCTCAGACCAAGGCACAATCAAATTAGAACTGAAGATTCACTCAGAAACCACACAACTACATGGAAATTGAACAACCTGCCTCTGAATTACTCCTGGATAAATAATGAAATTAAGGCAAAAATCAAGAAGTTATTTAAAACCAATGAGAACAAACAGACAGTGTACTAGAATCTCTGGGATGCAGCTAAAGCAGTGTTAAGAGGGAAATTTATAGCACTGAATGCCCACATCAAAAAGATAGAAAGATCTCAAATTGACACCCTAACATTACAACTAAAAGAACTAGAGAATCAAGAGCTAACAAGTCCAAAAGGTAGCAGAAAAGAAATAACCAAGATTAGAGTGGAACAGAAAGAGAGAGAGACACAAAAAATACCCTCAAAAAATCAATGAATCTAGGGGCTGTTTTTTGAAAAAATTAATAAGATAGATAGACCACTAGCTAGATAAATAAAAAAGAAAAGAGAGATGAATTAAATAGACACAATAAAAATGATAAAGAGGATATCACCACTGACCCCACAGAAATACAAACAACCATCAGAGAATACTATGAACACTTCTATGCAAATAAACTAGAAAATCTAGAAGAAATGGATAAATTCCTGGACACATTCACCTTCCCAAGACTAAACCAGGAAGAAGCTGAATCCCTGAATAGACCAATAACAAGTTCTGAAATTGAAGGAGTAATGTATAGACTACCAACCAAAAAGAGCCCAGAACCAGACAGCTGATGTCTACCAGAGGTACAGAGTGGGGCTGGTACCATTTCTTCTAAAACTATTCCAAACAATTGAAAAGGAGGGATTTCTCCCTAACTCATTTTACAAGGCCAGCATCATCCTGACACCAAAGCCTGGCAGACATACACACACACAAAAATACTTAAGGCCAATATCCCTGATGAACATTGATGCAGAAATCCTCAATAAAATACTGGCAAACCAAATCCAGCAGCACATGAAAAAGCTTATCCACCATAATCAAGTAGGTTTCATCCCTAGGATGTAAGGCTGGTTCAATATATGCAAATCAAATCAATAAACATAATTCATCACATAAACAGAACCAAAGACAAAAACCACATGATCATCTCAATAGACACAGAAAAGGCCTTTGATAAAATTCAACATCCCTTCACGTTAAAAACTCTCAATAAACTAGGTATTGATGGAACATATCTCAAAATAATAAGAGTCTTTTATGACAACCCACAGCCAGTATCATACAGAGTGGGCAAAAGCTGGAAGCATTCCCCTTGAAAACCAGCACAAGACAAGAATGTCCTCTCTCACTATGCCTATTCACTATAGTGTTGGAAGTTCTGGCCAGGGCAATCAGGCAGGAGAAAGAAATAAAGCATATTCAAATAGGAAGAGAAAAAGTCAAACTATTTGCAAATGACACAATCCTATATCTAGAAAACCCCATCATCTCAGCCCCCAAAAGCTCCTTAAGCTGATAAGCAAATTCAGCAAAGTCTCAGGGTACAAAATCAATGTGCAAAAATCACAAGCATTCCTATACACCAACAATTGGCAAGCAGAGAGCCAAATCACAAATGACCTCTCATTCATAATTGTTACAAAGAGAATGAAATACCTAGGAATACAGCTAGGGAAGTGAAGAACCTCTTCAAGGAGAACTACAAATCACAGCTCATGGATATAAGAAAGGACAGAAACAAATAGAAAAATATTCCTTGCTCATGGATAGGAAGAATCAATATCATAAAAATGGCCATACTGTCCAAAGTAATTTATAGATTCAATGTTATTCCCATTAAATTACTATTGATATTCTTCACAGGATTAGAAAAACAATACTTTAAAATTCATATGGAATCCAGAAAGAGCCCGTACAGCCAAGACAATCCTAAGCAAAAAGAACAAAGCTGGAGGCATCACGTTACAGGGCTTCAAACTATACTCTAAGGCTACAGTAAACAAAACAGTATGGTACTGGCACAAAAACAGACACGTAGACCAATGGAACAGAATAGAGATCTCAGAAATAAGACTGCACATCTACAACTGTCTGATCTTCAACAACCCAGACAAAAACAAGCAATGAGAAAAGGATTATCTATTTAATAAGTGGTGCTAGGAAAACTGGCTAGCTGTACGCAGAAAATTGAAACTGGACCCCTTCCTTACACCTTATACAAAAATTAACTCAAGAGGGATAAAAGACTTAAGTGTAAAACCCCAAACTGAAAACCCTAGAAGAAAATCAAGGTAATACCATTCAGGACATGGGCACACACAAAGATTTCATGATGAAAAATGTCAAAAGCAATTGCAGCAAAAGCAAAAATTGACAAATGGGATTTAAACTAAAGAGCTTCTGCACAGCAAAAGAAACTATCATCAGAGCAAACAGGCAACCTGCAGAATGGGAGAAAAATTTTGCAATCTATCCATCTGACAAAGGTCTAATATCCAGAATCTACAAGGAACTTAAACTTATTTACAAGAAAACAACAAAACAACTCCATTAAAAAGTGGACAAAGGACATGAGCAGACACTTCTCAAAAGAAGACATTTATGCAGCCAACAAACATATGAAAAGAAGCTAAACGTCACTGATAATTAGAGAAACACAAATCAAAACACAATGAGATGCCATCTCACACCAGTCAGAAGGGTGATTATTACAAAGCCAAGAAACAACAGATGCTGGTGAGGCTGTGGAGAAACAAGGGTGCTTTTACACTGTCGGTGGGAATGTAAATTAATTCAACCATTGTGGAAGACAGTGTGGCAATTCTTCAAAGACCTATAATACCATTTGACCCAGCAATCCCATAACTGGGTATATACCCAAAGGAATATAAATCATTCTATTATAAAGATACATGCATGCGTATGTTCATTGCAGCACTATTTACAATAGCAAAGATAGAGAATCAATAGAAATGTCCATCAATGATAGAGTGGATACAGAAAATTTGGTAAATATACACCATGAAATACTATGCAGCCATAAAAAGGAATGAGATAATGTCCTTTGCAGGGACATGGATGGAGCTGGAAGCCGTTATCCTCAGCAAACTATCACAGGGACAGAAAACCAAACATCACACGTTCTCAGTTATAAGTGGGAGTTGAACAATGCAAACAGATGGACCCAGGGAGGGGAACAACACACAATGTGGCCTGTTGGAAGGTTGCAGGGAGGAAAAGCATCAGGAAAAATAACTAATGCATGCAGGGTTTAATACCTAGTTGAAGGGCTGACAGGTGCAGCAAACCACCATGGCACATGTTTACCAGTGTAACAAACCTGCACATCCTGCGCATGTATCCTGGAACTTAAAATTAAACTTAATTTAATTAAAAAAAAAGGAAGAAAACTAGCACAAGACAAGGATGCCCTCTCCCATCATGCCTATTCAACATAGTATTGGAAGTTCTGGCCAAGGCAAATAGGCAAGAGAAAGAAATCAAAGGCATTTAAATAGGAAGAGAGAAAACCAAACTATCCCTGTTTGCAGATTACATGATTCTATATCTAGAAAACTCCATTGTCTCAGCCCAAAAGCTTCTTAAGCTGATAGCAACTTCAGCAAAGTCTCAGAATACAAAATCAATGTGCAAAATTTGTTAGAATTTCTATACAACCACAACACTCAAGCCAAGAGCCAAATCACAAGTGAACTCCCATTTACAGTTGCCACAAATGGAATAAAATACCTAGGAATACAGCTAACTAGGGAGGTGAAAGATGTCTATAAAGAGAACTACAAACCACTGCTCAAAGAAATAAGAGATGACAGAGACAAATGGAAAAACATTCCACGCTCATGGATAGGAAGCATCAATATCATGAAAATGGCCATATTGCCCAAAGCAATTTATAGATTCAATGCTACTCCCATTAAACTACCATTAACATGCTTCATAGAACTAGAAAAAAACTATTTTAAAATTCAGATGGAACCAAAAAAGAACCCAAGTAGCCCAGGCAATCCTAAGTACAAGGAACAAAGCTAGAGGCATCACACTACCTGACCTCAAACTATACCACAGGGCTACAGTAACCAAAACAGCATGGTACTGGTACAAGAACAGACACATAGACCAATGGAACAGAATAGGAACCAAGAAATAAAACCGCACACCTACAACTATCTGATCTTCTACAACCCTGACCAAAAAAAAAAAAATCAATGAGGAAAGGATTCCCTATTCAATAAATAGTGTTGGGATAACTGGCTAGCCATATGCAGAAGATTGAAACCCCTTACCCTATATACAAAAATTAACTCATGATGAACTAAAGACTTAAATGTAAAACCCAAAACTATAAAAACCCTGGAAGACAACCTAGACACGACCATTCAGGACATAGGCACGGGCAAAGATTTCATGACAAAGACACCAAAAGCAATTACAACAACAAAAAAAATTGACAAATGGGATCTAAGTAAACTAAAGAGCTTCTGCACAACAAAAGAAACTATCAACGGAGTAAACAGACAACCTACAGAATGGGAGAAATTTTTTGCAAACTATACATCTGACAAAGGTCTAATATCTAACATCTACAAGGAATTTAGACATATTTAAGTGGGCAAAGGACATGAACAGACACTTCTCAAAAGAAGACATACATGTGACCAACAAACATATGAAAAAAAGCTCAACATCACTGATCATAAAAGGAATGCAAATCAAACCACAATGAGATGCCATTTCACATCAGTCAGAATGTCTACTATTAAAAAGTCAAAAATATTAATAACAGATGGTGGTGAGGTTGTGGAGAAAAAGGAATGCTTATACAATGTTGGTGGGAGTGTAAAATAGTTCAACCATTGTGGAATACAGTGTGGCAATTCCTCAAAGACCTAGAGACAGAAATACCATTTGACCCAGCAATCCCATTACTGGTTTTATTCCCAAAGGAATATAAGTCATTCTGTTATAAAGATACATGCACGCATATGTTCATTGCAGCACCATTCACAATAGTAAAGACATGGAATCAACCTAAATGCCCATCACTGATAGACTGGATAAAGAAAATATGGTATATATTCACCACAGAGTACTGTGCAGCCATAAAAAGAACGAGATCATGCCCTTTGCAGGAACATGGATAGAGCTGGAGGCCATTATCCTTAGCAAACTAATGCAGAAACAGAAAACCAAATACCACATGTTCTCACTTATAAGTGGGAGCTAAATGATGAGAACACATGAACACATAGAGGGGAACAACACACACTGGGGCCTATCATAGGGTGGAGGATGGGAGGAGGGAGAGAATCAGGAAAAATAACTAATGAATACTAGGCTTAATACCAGGATGACAAAATAATCTGTAAACAAATCCACATGACACAAGTTTATCTATATAACAAAACTGCACACGTACCCTTGAACTTAAAATTAATGTATATTTAAAAAGGAAGGTCATGGTTCCCTTATGACAGAAAAAAACCCCATATATATATATATAGAGAGAGAGAGAGAGAGAGAGAGAGGGAGAGAGAGAGAAACAAATATCATAGAGAATAAAAGATTAAATGGATGTATTCTAAATTGTAATAGTGATTGATTGTAACAATGTGGATTCTGAAGTAAGACAGATCTAAGTCTGAATAAGTTAATTTGATCAGTTATTTAACCCTCCTGAGTCTGTTTTCTCTACTATAAATTGGAGCCGAAACAACAGCATGGGGTTGTTGTGCTAATTAAATAAGATAATACTTGCAGAGTAGTACTTGGCACAAAAAATTAAAGATTGTTAGTATTACTCTGATTTGATAAATAAGGAGTACTTTTTCTTCTTTTTGCTTATCTCCTATTTTTGTTAGATGAGACTGAATCATTTCACTTAATTAAAAAAACTAAGAAGAACAGTACAGAACATTTCCTGGGATTATTGGCCCTGGGGATTTTGTTTAAATAAGCCTCCATACAGATGGACAGAGCCAAAACCACAGTGCTAGAGCTGTGATTCAACAAGGAAAGGCTCTCCTTCCTTTGAGAGGAGTTGGAAAAACAGGTCCCCCTGCACAGGGAAAACTCAGGAGAAACACAGAGTGCCACTGATAGCTGGAAAATTAACCTGTGTTAGGCCAGATCTACTTCACTACAGGCCATTTTCTATAGCCAACCAACTTCAACAGGGTAGTTATAACGATATGTCCTTTATTTTTGGAAGTTTCATGAACATTACCATTCCCAGGATATGATGTGTAAGGGAAGAAAAATTTCTTTCCTCACTGTTTGTCAGGTTCATGGCTAAAGCCCCATGACAACAAACAAATTAACAAGAGAAAAACATACAAATTTATTTAATAAATGTTTTACATGACACAGGAGCCTTCATAAATAAAGATCTGGAGATCCAGGTAAACCTGTGTGTTTTTATGCAAGGAAGAGTGAATAGTTGTGCAGCTAGAGGGGCTATGAGCTAATGGTAATAAACGGGGAGATTTAGCAAGGCTTATTTGTTCAGATTCTTCTGTCTTCGTGTCTTCAGAGACAGGCGCACTTCTTTCCCCCAGATACAGGGAGGGCACCTCTGGAATGAGGGTTTTATGACCTACTTCAGGGGAAGGTCAGCTACATTTTATGACCTGCTTCAAGAAAGAAGGGGCAAGGGTGAACGTGACATACTGCTTCTGCCATTTCCTCAAATGCTAAGATTCCATATTTTAGGGTAACGTGTCCCAAACCCCGTCAATTTTGCACTCGAATTAGTTTATAGGCAGTTTGCCTTCAAACTAATAATTTACATTTTAAAATAAACAACTACCATAAAGTCAAGTTTATGTTCTTGTAGTCAAGCAGGACAGTAACACGATATTCAGAAAAGCACAAAGGGGGATAGTCTTTCACAAATTTCAGTAAACATAATAGTGTCAATGAACCTTGCAAACTAAATGAATCCAGTGTATCTAGAGGATAAAGATATTTAGGTGTAAAACCACCAACTATTCCAGATATTGCAAGCTTTTTGAGGGTCAAGTTAGTGTCCTATATTATTTGTATTTCCAAAAACACTTGGCAAAGTATTTTGCACAAGACATACTTGGGACCCGATTGTCCTGTATTATTTGTATTTCCAAAAACACCGGGCAAAGTATTTTGCACAAGACATACCTGGGACCTGATTGGTTTTGTTGATTACTATCCAAAATACTTGTATTGACATTTGTGAGGCAGTACTGCCTTGCAGGTACAGGCTCAACCTCATAACCACAGGGAAAGCATTTGATGCATTTTAAAAAATAGCAATGAGGTATCTACTTTTCTGACACCATATGGCAAAGGAACAGTGAACATTTGAACGGGTATTCAGAAAGTGTAAAATTCTGACAGCAAAACTATAACTTCCATTGTGTTGGCAGCCCATTCTTAAGATGATACTCATCCTGGGCACAGGTATCGGACCTGAAATTAATCTCAGTGTATCCCCCTCCTCCTCTAAAATCTAGTTTTTAACTCTAACTCAGGAGAATGTTTAAGTCAGGAGAATTTTTAAAAATATCAAAATCAGTCTTTAATTTCTTTTAAAAATATGTGCATATTTGTAAAATATTCTGTATAAATAAAGTGTGGTCATGTTATTTTTTTAAATTTTATTTTATTTTTTCTGGAGACAGAGTCTCACTCTGTCACCCAGGCTAAATGCAGTAGCGCGATCTCGGCTCACTGCAAGCTCCATCTCCCAGATTCACGCCATTCTCCTGCCTCAGCCTCCCAAGTAGCTGGGACTACGGGTAACCGCCACCACGCCTGGCTAATTTTTTGTATTTTTAGTAGAGATGGGGTTTCACTGGGTTAGCCAGGATGGTCTCGATCTCCTGACTTGGTAATCTGCCTGCCTCGGCCTCCCAAAGTGCTGGGATTACAGGCATGAGCCACCGCGCCTGGTCTGGTCATGTATTTTAAGCTTTTTATAATTGAATACTTAAAACATACATAAAAGTAGACAGAATAGTATCATGAATGCCCATGTACATATCACCAGCCCCACCAACAACCCATGGGTCATCCTGCCCTGTCCACCACCTTTATCCATTCCTTACAGTCCTGCATTATTTTGAAATAAATCCCAGATATTATATATATTTCATTCATTAATATTTAGGTTAAATAGGTAAGTAATTGACCTAAAAGATAAAAACTCTTTTATAAATAACCGTATTATTCTCATATCTGAAAAATTAATATTCCTTAATTATCAATTATCCATTATTTACATTTATAATTGTGTCATAAACATTGTCATAAATAGATTTGTTGTTTTAAAGCTTGTTCCTTCATTTTCTCTGATTGTTTTGTTTTAGATAAATATTGTCATAAATAGATTTGTTGTTTTAAAGCTTGCTCCTTCATTTTCCCTGATTATTTTGTTTTAGATTCAGGGGTTACTTATGCTTGTTTGTTACACAGGTATTACATGTGTAAGGGGGGATATTGGGCTTCTAGTGTACTCATCACCCAAATACTGAACATTGTACTCAAAAGGTAATTTTTCAACCCTCATCCTCCTCCAACCTCTCCGCTTTTGCAGTCTCCACTGTCTATTATGTCCACCTGTGTCCATGTGTACCCATGGCTTAGCCGTCACTTATAGGTGAGAGCATGCCGTATTCCTTCTCCATTTTGTGTGTGTGATTTATTTCTATTGAATAAAACAATTTGTTTGTATTTCAGATTCCCCTGCTGGTTTGATGATTAGAGAATAGTTGCACTTGTTTCCTTTATTCTCTGTTTTTCCTGTGAATAGGTCATTGGATGTAAAGGCCCCATTCAATTCAGGTTTTTTCGTTTTGGGGTTTTTTGGTGTTGGGAAGACTTTTTTCTTGCTTTCATTGTGTCAGATCCTATCATTTTCAGTGAAGTTTTTAAAAGCTAACTTTTCTTTTTTTCTCTTACCTCATCCTTGCCTTTGTTTTGCCCACACCTTCTATCTGCAAGTAACCCATATTAAAAATAGAGTGCATACCCTTTCATATTTTTCTCCATATTCACATAGGTATCTTTACACCTGCACACACAGAGTTTGCTTTCCAAAAATGAGGTCACAGAAAGCCTTCCAAGTCAAATAGTAGAGCTCGAGTTTGTTCTATTTAGTGGCTGCAAAATAATATTCCACTGTGCATATGCACCACAATTTATTCAGTTATCTCACTACTAGTGGGCACTTGCTTTGCTCCCAGTTCTTTTTGCCCCATCCTGTTCATATACATTTATATACATTTATACAGGATAGAATCCTAGGAGTAGGATTTTTGTCTCAAATAGTAGCTTTTTATTTTAACAGATGTTTTTTCTGGACAGCTTTCAAAAAAGGCTGTAGCAATTTACATATCCATCAGCAAAGGATGAGATCACCCTTTCCCCCACAATCTTAAATAGCCTCAAGGAGCCAGCAAGGATCAGCAGTTCTTCAAGGAGAGGGGAAACTCTATGAGATTCCCTACTCAGCAATAAATGAGCTAACAGTGAATTATTCCTCAATAGAAAGGCCTCTTTCTGGCATCTTTGGATCTCTTTAGCCAAGTAGGCCTCACACAGAACCAAAGTCCAGGACACCCCAAACCAGGGTCTGAAGACAGTTGTCTCTAACTCACTCCTCCCCACCTCGTGAATCCCTGTGAGTTCTTTCCTACTGGATAGTACTTGCATATTACACAATCGGCTGCATCTAGCATCTGCTCTTAATTTCATTTGATATTTTAATCATCTCAGTTAAGATTCTGGGAAAAAGAAGTTGCCTGGGATTGAAAGAAACTAGGAAACTTAGCGAGATCATTCTTAAGCCAGGTAAAAAAAATTTTAATGCTCACATATGCATATGTGATGGTCACACCAAAAGGAGCACCCACCTCCCTCCCTGTGTGATAGATACATTTTCTTAGCCTCCACCTTTCCTTCTTTCAAGTCTCCCTGTTGCTGAAAATCTGGTGATTCTGTTCATTTGTTACTTTCATTCTCAACCATCTTCCCTCTTGCTCCATCTACCAGAACAATAACCCCCAATATAATACTTCTCACCTCACTTTTCAACGCAGGACCTCTTGTTGGGTAAGCTAAAAGGATATGTGTTCTGTAAATAAGGAAAGTCTTTGTTCAAAGAATGTATCAAATGTTCCCATGACTCCATCCCTAACTATTTGTATATCTAAAGATCATATAGTAGAGAGAAACAAAAGATTAGCCCTGCTTCATCTTACAGCTGGGAGAGTCATGAAAGGCCAAATGGGTAACAAAGCTCCTAGTTTTGACCAAGCCTAGCTACAAAGAAGCTACTTAAATGTCAAAGGCATTGTTTGTATAAAAAGGGAACCAATGTACAGGTTCCCTTTATAGTAGAAATAAGAGAACTGCCTGTTGACAAAGGGAGGAGGAAGAAAATACAAAGTACACTTTTAAAACATGAAGGCTTCATAGCAGTTCATAGTCGTTCAGAGAAACATGTTCCACTGAGAGTGACCTGGGAGAGAGGATTACATTATTATGCCAGAAGGAAGAGGCCACTGTGCATGCCCCATCACCAGCCTCACCCTCCTGGTCAGCCTTACAAGAATGACACTAGATATACTCCAGGAGTTGGACCCACCACAGCCTGCACACTGGAGTAAGTGCTTTCCTCCAGTCAAAGCTCATCTTAGAATTATCTGGGACTTAGACCATCCCCAGAACGGTGCAGTTGCAGGAAGCCTGATGTATGTCACCTGAGACAGCCTTGGATCTGAGTTTCCTCCTTACGTTTTGGTATTTGGAAGTGGGTGGAGAAGACACTCTTGGGTAGAAGTATGGGAGGCATACAAATTTAGAAGAAAAAGGATGACTCTATCTTTAGTGTGTTGTCTATGGCAGTATCTAGCCTTCCCACTGTATACTTACATTCCACCTACAAACATTAAAATAAAATCCACAGTGCACTCCTTTGTTTTAAAGAGGAACTAAGAAAAAAACTCAAATTGTCAATTTGGTTCCGGATTTTTTTTTTTAATGGGATCTTTGATCGGAAGTCAATATAGGAAGAGCTCTGAACAAAGTAGCACTTTCAAAGGTTGCATATTAAAGAGGCGAAATGAAAGACAACTTAGCACTTGAGATGTGAATTTGAATGTGTATATGGTTACAGTCTGGATAAGACACTGTTAACAAATGATTTCATTAACTCATCGCCTATGTGCGACCACTGGACAAGGGGAAGGGGTGTTCCGGCTGTGGTGCCATATACTGAAACTGAACCCATGAATTGGGCCTACTGGAATTGAGGGACAAGCCAGATAGATGGCAAGAATTCTGATTTCCAGTATGCAAATCAGTCTAAACATTTGACTTTTTAAAAGTCTATTTGGAAAGGTTTTGAAACAGGGCTGCACTAGGCAAGATCATTAAGTAAGCAAAACTTTAACTATTGTTATAACCATGTCTTTGCCCGGGTGCATGAGGCTCTCTTCTTCTCTTAGTGACAATAACATGCTCACAGGAAGGGTTCAATATGAATTATTTACACCCTACTTCATGTGGATTTAAGTCAATATATTATCTATGAAGTTTTATATTTAAGCCATACTTGTGAAACGTTGAAGAGGAAAAAGTATATTTAGCACATTTGGGGCACCCTAAATGTGTACCTGAGTAAATTTCAGTTTTTTGAGTTGTTTGTTTGTTTTTGTTTGTTTGTTTCTCTTTTGAGAGGGAGTCTCGCTCTGCCCCCAGGCTGGAGTACAGTGGTGCGATCTCGGCTCACTGCAAGCTCCGCCTCCCGGGATCATGCCATTCTCCTGCCTCAGCCTCCTGAGTAGCTGGGACTACAGGCGCCCGCCAATACGCCCGGCTAATTTTTTTGTATTTTTAGTAGAGACGGGGTTTCACCGTGTTAGCCAGGATGGTCTCGATCTCCTGACCTTGTGATCCACCCGCCTCGGCCTCCCAAAGTGCTGGGATTACAGGCGTGAGCCACTGCGCCCGGCCTGTTTGTTTTGAGACAGAGTCTCACTCTGTTGCCCAGGCTGGAGTGCAGTGGTACAATCTCAGCTCACTGCAAACTTTGCCTCCCAGATTCAAGCAATTCTCCTGCCTTAGCTTCCCGAGTTGCTAGGATTACAGGTACCTGCCACCACGCCCAGCTAATTTTTGTATTTTTAGTAGAGATGGGGTTTCACCATGTTGGCCAGGCTGGTCTCAAACTTCTGACCTCATGTGATCCACCTGCCTCGACCTCCCAAAGTGGGTTTGTTGTTCTTTTAAAGAAAAAAGATCCCTACTTATTTTAAAGGGTGATAGCAGTGTCCTGACTCTACCTAGACAGATCTGTTCATTCATATGTTCATTCCAGCTGAACCACAATAACTGCAATTTTCAAAGAAGGAATACAGAGCCTGGGAAATCGGAAGAGTATGGCAACAAACTGGTATACAAGGAAACTGAAAATGAAAAATCAGCAAAGTGGCATTTGTACCTGCCTGAGTGGCTACAGCAGTGAAGGTGAAAGGTGGAAGGCTAGATGGGGGATATTAGCACCATCTCTTCCTCTCCTCACCTGCAGCCTCAATACTTTCCATTGTGGTCCCAGGATACGCCAGGTCAACTGTGATCAACTCTGAAACAGGCAAACTCTGGGAGGGGAGGAGGCATCCTTTCCTATTCTCAATGGTCTCAGCTCCGGAGACCACTTTAGTAAGCTCTCCTTGTCATACCTTAAAACATACATTAAAACCCATAAGCAATTCCAAAACCTCATTTTATTATGTTGTTTTTATCTCCTTGCTCACCAATCTTAAAAAAATGTGGTAACACAAATCTCAGAGACTGATTTCTCCTACTTTCTTAGGAGGGAAGGAGTGTTAAATAAGCAAAGGCATGCTAACAGGAAGGAAAAAAATGGAGATTATGAATAATAATCATAATTTGAAAATTATTAAAATGATGCACCTGGCAGTTTACAAAATATTTCTTTGTTACATTATTTCTGCTGCTGAATTTGATCAAGAGATTATACTCATCATAAAATGAATATTATTGATCATTTTAAAGTCTCTTCTAAAAGTGGCTAAATTTATACTGCTGATTCCTTTTGAAATGTGACCTACAGCTTCTTGGCTTTTATGAGCTATTCAAGAGAGATTTAGTCATCACGTTGTGTCACAATGGGAGTGACTCACAGAGCAAGGAGAGAACCTGAGGATTCCTCACACATGTAGTACTCAGAGCTCTACAGAAACCCAGGCACCTCAACCTCAAGAGGATCAGCCTGGCCAGGGTGGCACAACTCTTCCTTCCCCGTGCACAGCAGGAAAGCTGCCGTCAGCTGAGCAAGTCCACCAACAGTTTCTGTGTCCCACTTCGTCTTTAATAAGGTAACTGATGACAGTTTTGTCATTTATTCTTTTATTTATCACGTCAATCTAAACTTTCTTTGATTTTCCTCACTCTTGCAGAATGAATCAGTGGTCTTTCAAGCTGTGGTCAACTGTCACTACTTCTTTTAATGTAACACATTAGAATGCAGTGATGGGAGCTGGGTCCATCTCACCATAGAAAAGACCTCAGTGTGACCTGGGATCTTGCCTTAAACTCCTCCAGGACACTCTTTGAATGTCCTTTAGCACCCTAGTGTCCCAATTCAATTCATATTTTGTTATTTTCTCTGGGCCTTCTTGACACCCTCTGTGAATATATGATTAATTGGAAACTGGAGGGGGAAGTCTCCAAAAAGCACAGGATTCTTAGATGAGTTTCTTACTGAAGCAACAGATTCACTGTCAACTGCAGGTCTGATCTGCTTGTCTGTCTGCTTTATCAATATTATCAGATGTGAGTTTGCATGAATACACACACGTATACACTAAACTGAGGGAGAAAATGCCTTGTAGGTCATGAAAAGCAGGGAAATTCCTAACAGTTCACATTTGATCCCTGGATCCTAGGGTGGCAGCAATAAGCCTGCTTCAGATATTTGCTCCTCATTTTATGATGCGATAGTTTGGTTTTTCAAATGATGATACGGCTCCTTTCTCAATGATTTGATGTTTAGGAGGTGTACTTCAATAATTACATTTTAAAATAAACAATCAAGTTAGAGTTGTACAAATGGCTCTGAAATGTCCCGCTACACTATTAGACCAAGGGCACAGATTGTGCTTCTGTACTATTTATCCCAGTACCCTCGGCATATATTAACTGCTCTAAAAATGTCCTTGTCTACACGCTGCATCAAATGAAAGTTAAATGTTAGACCACATTTCTATTCTATTTTTAATATTCAAAGAGGGTGCTCAGATTTTAGAACAAATCTCAATGCTTAAGTACACACAAAAAAATCATTAACTCATACATTTCAAGGGTAGGAAATGGGAACTGGTATTAAAACTCTTATAACAAATGTCACTGTCTTAAGGGACAGTGTTTAAAAACTCAGACCTTTCCTTCTGCTGAAAGATCACTGTGGCTGAAATGTGCTGAAGTTTTAAACACACTTTTGGAATCTACACATATGTTCTATGCTCTAAGCTTTCCTTAAAGCCTTGTGACTACAAATGATAATTGTACACAACATATAATCTTTCCCAGCTAGCAATTTTTACGCAGTGACCATAAATAAAGTAATCATAGCTTTAACAATAATTCTTAACCTGCTAATACTGTCAGGAAACACTGTCAAAATAATAAATCTAGGAGGGACTTGGGATAATTAATGAATAGTTATGGATGTGATGATGAATTATAATTTAAAAGTTTTGAAGGAAGGCAAAAGAAAATCAGAGATGCTTTTATCCTTAGAACTAAAAATGCAAAAGGTAAATCCAGCAGATATTCCCTACATGAGGCAGTTGGTACACCTCTGCTAGGAGGGAGGGAAGCTACGTCCTGAGGAGGCTGTCTGAGTGAACCAGTAGTGGAAGTACACACAAACCCCAAGCCTCGTTGTCCCACTACCCAAAGCACAGTCTGACTGCCAAGGATTACCTCCCGTCCTCAGGGAAGCAGGAATCAAGGGCACTGTAACTAACCAGAGGAGGAGCTTCTTCATCCATTGAGTAAGGGAACTTACCCTCCCATGATGGTAAATACCAACTCAATTATATCATCAGCAGCATAATAATTATTATAATTATTATTTCAGTCAGACTCTCAAAAATGCATTTGTTGCTTAATGCAAGCACATTTAATGTAGGGTCCCTTAGCTCTATTAAAAAAATGTTTTTTCAGATTTCTGGGTAGACCATTTGAACACATTTTTCACAGAAATATAATTTTTTAGTTTATGTCAGTAGGTTCCAGTGTTCATTTTTTTAAGTGTGGAAGAAAATCTCTAAAAGCCACTTGGGTTTTTTAAAAAACAAAGCAAAACAAAAACCAGTTTTTTTTTTTTTTTACTTCAATGAAAAAGAAAAAATGAAAAAGGAATGTTGTGTAAGTTAACCAGGTTTACAATATTCAAATACACAAGGGGCATGCATGTTTAGTGGCTTTCAGTATTTAGAAAGTCATACAAGAGAACTCCAAAAAGAGAATACTTTAGAAAATCATTGCTCAATGCTTTCTATTTGATGTATTTTGGTAAACAACATAGTTGTTGATTCAACTTGGACCACAATTGCAACACATTGGAAGTAAATAAAGATTCTACAAACTCCTGACAGTGTAGTTGACTAGCTTTGGTATCGCTTTCTAAAAGGAAACACTTCATGAAGTTATGTGGAAATAAAATCAACTGGTCTGGGCGGAACTATCTAGAAAGAACTCTACATTGCTTATAAAAAGTGTACTTTACAATAATATTGAGATTTTTTCTGTTCTTTTTTTTTTTTTAACTGTGTCATTTATTTTTAAGGAACAGAGGAAGGTGAATAAGAGAAGTGAAATTAATCCTATTTTTAACTTTTTTACTAGGAAAAGAAACTCAGAAAGAAAAAGTTAAGAAAAGCAGAAGTGATCAAGGAGAGCACTCGAGTTGCAATATTTTCCTTTGGCTGCTGACAGGCAGTTACTATAAAGCATTGAGCATGGGGTATGAAAGACAGAACTAGTTCTCCTTTCTTGGTTTCTTTTGAATCTTTGTGGTATGGTAGAGAACTTTTGATAAAGTGTTCTTGTGCCTGCTGTCGACTGATAATATGTTCATCTCTGCAGGTTTTCCTTCTCTTTTCACACAGTTTAGAGTTCAGAGATCGAAGTTTTAGTTCTGGTCACTCTCTGGCAAGTGACCATAGTTATGACCTCTACTCTGCACCAGAAATATCTTGACAATTACATGAGATAAATATTACATAAACACTTCCCAAAACTTTGTAATGTTATTGAAATTGGAAGTGTGAATATTATATATTATTATAATTTCTATTATCCTTTTGCCCCAGCGATTCCGAGGTCTCAAAGATTAATCCAATTATCACTAGAACTCTGGAGCTAGAGTGGAGACTTCTTTCTTTCCTTCCTCTTTTCCTTTTTTGCTGTACAACATTTACTAAATGTCAACATAATGCCAAGTATCATGCAAGGAACTGCTAATGTAGAGAGGTGTACGCATAGCCCAGAGTTGAGTGGGAATACAGACTGAAGTGGTAGAACAGAATGATCTGGGTATCAGTCCTGAAATCGCCACTACAACCGTAGCTGGAGTCAATTAAACAGAGTTTCTGGATGTGTTTCCTGCTCTATACAGTGGAGATAATTTTATTGTAAGGTGTAAATAAGATAAATATTTATAGATCCTAGAAAAGGGCCTACAACATGTTAGGCACTCAATGAACCATAGCATTATTATCATTCCTCCCTGACTTGGTCAACCAGGAACTTGAGAACTATAAATTTGCTAGGAGGATATTTTGAATTCTGTAGTGTCAGTTGGCCACCTACCAAATGGTACCCCCAGAGGAGCTGGGGGTCAACAGCATGGGGTAAACCTTGAGGGAGGGAACAGATGGGAGGTGATTAGATGAAAAGATTTGGGTGAAGACACAGAGCCAAACCATATCAGCCTCCTATCGTCCTGATGACAAAAAGACATTTTAAAATATTTATATAGAGAGAAATTAATGCTTGCAGCAGCAGGATCTGAGTAATTTTTATAAGTAACCCAACTTTTCCACTGAGGCCATTAAAAAAAGAAACTCCTCAATGTGACACTACCAAGGAGCCAATGACTAAGTTTCCAGAAAAGTAGTTCTAGTGCTATGATGTTCTGGACTCCCAAAACTAGGAAGTTCTAGAACAGTAGTTCTCAGCTGGGGGATATTTTGTTCCCAGGGGACATTTGGCATTATCTGGAGACATTTTTGGTTGTCACAACTTGGGGAGGGGTGCTACTGCTCACTAGAGAGTAGAGGCCAGGGATGCCACTAAACATGCTACAATGCACAGGACCAACCCCACAACAAATAATTACCTGGCCCAAAATATCAAAAGTACTCAGGTAGAGGAACCAGTGCCTAAATATGAGCAATACATAGAGCAGACTGCCTCATAAAGTGAAAGCAATTCATCCTGCCATGAAGATAACAAGGTTCTTACTGTAATGGCAGACATTAGGTCATTTTACTTCACCCAGTACTCTCCAAGGCAGATGTTGTATATCTATTTTACAGGTAGGAAAATGGAGGCTAAGAAAAGTTAATTTGTCCAAGGGCCCTCTGATGATAGTGAAACTGGGATGGAACCTCTGCCTGCTTGCTTCTGAGGTCTGGGCTACTCACTACTGCCTCCTGCCTCAAGCCAAGAGATTTATACCCTATTAAGCAATTTGTTGTGCGATAAATTGGAAGACACAGCAGATAAGCAAACAACTCAAGCAAGTAGGTCAGTTCCTGGAGTTTCTGAATTGTTGGGACCAAGGGGCCATGCAGAGGTAACCACAGCTGGCATAGTGTGGTTGAGGTGGCCCTATTAGCCTTTCAGTTGCTGTTACTCATTTATTTCTCAGTGGTCAATGAACCGATTGCCTATCAACCAGCTTTGTGTATAGGTCACGTTCCCATGGCTCTGACCCAGGTTACTGCTCAGAGGTGGCATCATGGCTAAAATATTGCTAGAGGTCAAAGATATGTGTGTGTTTGTGGTAGATTTAATCGAGTGGTCTAGAGGAATGTGAACCTTAGAGACTGAAGAAGAACCAGCATTTTTGGACAATAATACTTGGGGTAAGGAGAGTGTTAGCAAAACTCTAGGTTAGCATGGGCAGTCCCTGGGATTCTGTAGGCCTGAATGACCCTCAGTCCAGAGCTGTACCTAATAAGGACAACACATTTTAATGTGAGTCCATTCTTAACAGCAAAAAAGTTCCTCTTTGCTTGTCACCAGGGAAAAATGGGTTTGCATAGAGAAGGTGCAGATTGAGGGGGAAGCAGAATGGATGAGAATTAAAGAGGGAATCCAACTACTTTGGTTTGAGCTTTTGTTCTTCTTTGGTACTTGTAGAGGTGAGCTTACCAAAGCGTAGATGACAGGCAATGTGGTATACAAGTTACTATACTCCAAAATTCTGGGGTTCTTACTTATTTTGTGCATGACATCCAAAGCAGCCCAATAAAACCTTTTCACAGAAAAAAAAAAAAAAAAAGTTGTACTCTCTTTTGCCAAATGTTTAACTTTTTTATTCAGAAATAATTTCAGAATTATTGAAAAATTTAGAGGCTAGGACAACCCAGATTGCTCAAATATTAACATTTTACCACATCTGCCTTCTCATTCCTCTTTATATACACAGGTGCATGTATGGTTTTAATATGTTTATTTATATACATATCATTATTATTTTCTTAACTGTTTGAGAGTAAGTTGAAGACATGATGCTCCTTACTTTAAATACTTCAGTGTGTATTTCCTAAAAAGCAGGCCATGTTCTACATCATCATAGTATAATTATCAAAATTGGGAAATTAATATTAATGCAATACTATTTATCAAATTTTAAGATCTTATTCAAATTTCACTTGCTGGCCTAATAATGTTCTTTCTGAAAAAAGAAAAAAAAATTTTGATCCAGGATCACGTTGCATTTGGTTGTTGTATCTCGATGGTCTCCTTCGATCTGAAATGGTCCTCAGTCTTTCTTTTCCGTCATGACTTTGATGTTTTTGAAGAGTACAGCCATATATTTAGTAGCACTGGAAGACGTTTCCCCATGCATAATTAGCTTTGGATGCTCCACAGAAGAGCTGTTGTGTCCCTCCCTGTGTGCCATATCAGAGGGCATGGGACGCTGGTTTGTTCCATACTAGTGATGTGAATCCTTATCACTTGGTTAAGGTGGTATCTATCAGATTTCTCCACTATAAAATTACCATTATTCTCTCTTTAATTTGAAAGCATATGACAAGGAGATTGAGATTCTATAATTACTGTCTGTCATCCGAATTTGACCCACTAGTTTTAGCATCCATTGATCATTCCTGCCTGAAACCATTGTTGCTATGTCAGTTGCCAAATGGTGATATTCTAATTCCAATTCCATCATTCCTCTGACACTTATTAGATGGCATATTAATTCTAAGGAAAACTTCTCCCTTTACCCTTATTTATTGATTGATTTACTGCAGAATGGATTCATGAATTCGTATCTTATTCAATGAGTTATTATCCATTATCACTATTGGCTTTGATGTTCAAATTGTCTCATACTTTGCCAGTGGGAGCCCCTTCCAGCTGACACCTATGTACTAGTGATGTATCTCCAGCATTCATTGAGCACTTACTTACTTGTAGCATAAGATGCTCCAGGCTTATTTTGTACATTCCCATCCAAGCTCAGCCCTGATGTCAGCTTTTCCAAAGAACATGAACACAATGTTTAGAAATTGGTATCTGAGCCCCTGGTATGTTCATTGCTATTGGAGTGTCATTATTTCTAGCTCATCAGGTAGATCTAGAAAGTTACCTATCCATTTCTATATTTACTCACTCATATTTAAAACCAGGTGTTCATGCTGATTCTTCCAACTATAATCCCACTCCACAGGGTTCATTCCAGTCTCTCCCTTTTCATATTTGCTACTCCTCTTTCTGACAGTATGAAGCCTGGCTTCCATCATCCACAACTTAGTTACAGTAGACCCTTAAACAACACAGAGATTAGGGGCGCCAGTGCCCCATTCAGTTGAAAATTCATGTATAACTTTTGACTCCCTCAAAACTTAAGTCACAGTCTACTGTTGACCAGAAGCCTTACCAAAAACATAGTCAATTAACACATATTTTGTATATGTATTATATACTGTACTCTTATAATAAACTAGAGAAAAGAAAATATTATTAAGAAAAGCATAAGGAAGATAAAATATACTTACTATTTTTAAAGTGGAAGTGGATCATCATAGTGGTCTTCATCCTTACCGTCTTCATGTTGAGTAGGCTGAAGAGGAAAAAAGAAGAGAGGTTGGTCTTGTTGTTTCAGGGGTAGCAGAGGCTGAAGAAAATAAGCACATACGTGGATCCAGGCAGTCTGGATCCAATATGGGATCCAAACAACCCATATTGTTCAGATGTCAGCTGTGCTTATTTTCTCAATCAAATAATTGGAAATATTAGGGTTGTCTGTTTTCTAGTTCTGGTGGAGGCATGGATTTTATGTTATTCTATTTGTCCTTCTCTTTGAATTGTACATAGTTTTTGGAGTATGTCCTAGGAAATTTAGATCGACATGACTGTCACTACTACAGCTACCTCAGAAGTGAGAATACTTTTTTAACACTTGAAGTGAAATACATAGTATTACAAAAGAAACCTACGGTATTGAAATACACCCAAATATTTACAAGCTTATTGTATTAACATGGTGGCAGGAACAATAACCACTACAATTTTGAAGTAGTAATCAGCATTAATCATATTTTGAGATAACTCCAACAAATGCAATGTAACATGAAAATATTTGTTATTTCTATAGGTAACAAAATCACAGACAACAAAATACTACTGTGGCTTGTTGTTTCTTTCATAATTGAAGATTGTGCTAAACTTCAGTTACAGTTTAGAAAAAAAAAAAAAGATGGGATCTTTTTCCCATCCAAATGGAGAAACCCCTGAATTCTATCCACAGACTCTCTCAGAGCTCTAATGGCACCTCTTTGCCTAAGAAGCTTTCACAGATGCTCAAATCATCTATCCAACTGAATTCAATCCCTTTGGGGCTGGTAACCCAGTTTCATGCACAGGAACAGAACATACCCTCCTTGTGGTTTCCCTTCTCCCATTCCCTCATCTACTTTCCCCTCTGGGACCTTGTGTCAGTTATTATACTATAACAGAGGAGGCTATGAGGGGAGATGACCCTGTAGCCTACAGGGTCTGAAATAGATGACCACTATTTCAGACGTCAGATGTTGCTTTTGGCCAGTGGACTTTTATCCCTTCCTCTCAGCAAGCATGGGCAAGGTGTGAAGTGTTGACTTTATCAACTCAGCTTGTCAGCCTGGACACTTCTCAGCCCAGCCCAGAGTGGAGTGCTCCAGTCCCCAGAGCCCCTCATCTGTCTCCTACAGTGGAAGGGCACAGCACTCTAGTCCCAGTGACCTTGGCAAATCGCTTTGTTGCTTTGAGCCGGTTTCTGAGGCAAATAATATGCCCTCTCTAACTCAAAACGCTGTTGAGAGAACAAAACGAGACCTGTGTGTGAAAGCACAGAGTAGAGTGCCTTACTAATGTATGACATTCTTTTACTGTGACTCCCTCATGCATACCCCTGGTAAAAATGACAACACAAAAACTTCCAACTCCCTGCTCCAGAGAACATAAAACCCCACAAATATTGTCTTCTTCAAATAATACCCCTGGGAGTTTAGATTGCAATGAAAGCTACAGAATCCATTCAGAAGATGTATTAAACATTTAGCCATTCGGTGATTATTTACTGAAGCGATTTGAGCAAAACACTATACTAGTTGAATTTATAAATATAAAATTTCCTTAAAAGGTTTAACTATGTAATTTTGCAAGAGTTAGTTATACCACTTCCCTTCCCATAACTACACATTTGTAATATATTTGAGAAGGGGAAATCCTGCTACGTGGACATTGATTTGCAACAAATTATAACTGCTACACAGAAAAGAGTTGGAAAAACTATACCAAATTATTAAGCCATGGTAATCTACTACTTTAGAAATAGTCGTAGTTATACCACAAGAATCAAGTAGGTTCTCCAAACTTAACATATTTTAATACTCCTCTGACTTAATTTTTATCAATTGACAATTCTTTTTTTTTTTTTTTTTTTTTTTTTTGTTGAGACAGAGTCTTGCACCGTTGCCAGGGCTGGAGTGCAATGGCGCAATCTTGGCTCACTGCAACCTCTACCTCCTGGGTTCACGATTCTCCTGCCTGATTCTCTAGCCTTAGCCTCCCGAGTAGCTGGGATTACAGGCACCCACCACCACACCTGGCTAATTTTTTGTATTTTTGGTAGAGATGGGGTTTCACTATGTTGACCAGACTGGTCTCAAACTCCAGACCTCGTGATCTGCCCGCCTCTACCTCCCAAAGTGCTGGGATTACAGGTGTGAGCCACCAGGCCCAGCTGAAATGATAATTCTTTTATCCCCCTTTTTTTTTTCTTTAGCTATAGATCTTCTGGGGGAAGAAAGATAAAAGCAGAGCCCAAAATTTTCTTGAGAAGTGAAGAAGATATTACATTGATTTTTTAAAAAATCTGAAATAGTCTGTTTCTCAAACAGCAGTAAAATTAAAGTGTGTGTGTGGTGTTTAAAATTCTGTGTGCATGTTTATATTTCTTGATATAGAAAGAAAACTTTACATATACAGAAAAAATGGGGAAAATGCACTAAAATATTGAATTAAGTGTTATAATCATTACTATCTTCTTTTTATCTATGTTTTTTCTTGAGGATAAATTACTTTTATAAGCAGAAAAAAAGTATATGATTTTTGAAAAGGATTCAAAGGAAAAATCAGGAAATAATATTAAGAAAATAAAGTCCAGGCTGGGCGCGGTGGCTCACACCTGTAATCCCAGCACTTTGGGAGGCCGAGGCAGGCAGATCACCTGAGGTCAGGAGTTCGAGACAAGCCTGGCTAACGTGGAGAAACCCCGCCTCTACTAAAAATAGAAAAATTAGCCAAGCATGGCGGTGGATGCTTGTAATCCCAGCTACTCGGGAGATTGAGGCAGGAAAATCGCTTGGACCCGGGAGGCAGAGGTTGCAGTGAGCTGAGATTGTGCCACTGTACTCCAGCCTGGGTGACAAGAGTGAAATAAGAAAAAAAAAAAAAAAAAAAAACAGGACAAAAGGGGAGGAGGGGAGGGGAGGGGAGCGGAGGGAGGAAAGAAGGAAAGAAGGAAAAGGAAAGAAGGAGGGAAGGAAGGAAGGAAGGAAGGAAAGGAAAGGAAAGGAAAGGAAAGGAAAGGAAAGGAAAGGAAAGGAAAGGAAAGGAAAGGAAAGGAAAGGAAAGGAAAGGAAAGGAAAGGAAAGGAAAGGAAAGGAAAGGAAAGGAGGAAGGAAGGAAGGAAAGAAAGAAAGAAACAAACAAACAAGCAAAGAGAAGAAAGAAAGAAAGAAAAGAAAGAAAGGAAAGAAAGGAAGGAAGGAAGGAAGGAAGGAAGGAAGGAAGGAAGGAAGGAAGGAAGGAAGGAAGGAAGGAAAAGAAAAGAAAGAAAGAAAGAAAAAGAAAATAAAGTTCAAAGTCTATAAACTCGCTTGGCCTCTCAGTTCCTTTTTGAACTCAGTGTCCAGGAACAGCCATGATTCCAAAAGCATCCGCAAGTTCTGAACTTCAACTCAGGGCCTACTGATTGTCCTCTGTGAGATATTTAAAGCCCCTCTTGAGTCTAAGGTGGGTCAAGATTGAGGGCAAAGATATTGTGTGGACACTGGAGGAAGCTTTTTGGGTCACAGAGGAAGAAAATAAGGTCTTTCCCACATGTGGTGCTCTCTTTAGCCCCTCTCCCTTCCACAGGCTAGGAGAGCTAATACAGATCTGCTCCTCTGTGGGGAGGGAGCTGATGATCTCATTCTCTTGGGCTGCCCCATGGCTATGAGTGCGGAGGGCTGGGCCCATGGTACTCGGACCTGAGGCAGCCGGCCATACAGCCTTGGTACCCAGGCATAACCCTCAGGTTCTTGTTCACTTCCTCTTTCTGGATGGCTTGCTTTTCCCTGGCACCAATACCCCATGGTAAGAGTGATATATACGGAGGGGAAACGCAGATGCAGGCTTCTGAGGAAAAGGGAAAGAAAGCCCTTTACCTGCCTGACTTTAGGCCCTAGGCTACCTCTAGCCCTGACAAAATTAATTTTCCAAGTAGTTCTGCTGCACGTATGGTCAAAGCTTCAGCTTTACAGCATGTATTTGCTTTACTTTATCCTCTGTCCATGTGATTTTTTCTCACAGGAGGCTGGTGTTCACAGAAGACAGAATTTGGGGATGTGGGAGTCTGGTTTGGAATATGGTGCATTGGCCAGCATTTCTCTCTAATCGCTTCCCATTTATCTTGCTCTTTCTTGGTGAACTCACTTGTTGCCTCCCACTTTAATACTCCTCTGCACTGGGGTGTAATGATCTCAGAGTTGGGCTGAAGATTGACATTAACCCATTTAAAATAAGAAAATGGAAGCCAAGTTGGGAATATTTTCTTAGTGGCAACACCAAAATGCCCTTCTTCTTCCGACAGTTTGAAGATAATTGGGAATCTGACAGAACAATTAAAATTGAATTATTGTTTCTAATAGATTTTAAGCCCATTCTGCAGTGGAATTTCATGAACTAGCAAGAGGTAAGATTTTACTGTGAGAATCTGTCTTCCTGATGGACGAGTTCACTCCTGAGATTAATACCATCACTCCACACAGCTCCAGCTGGCCATGTCAACTCAACGGCTTGTGTCGATTTTGCCATGGCTCCCACCTCCCTCTCTTCCATTTAATTTCTCTGAATACTACTGGGTTAGTTTTTGCATTATTTTAGAGGAGCAATTTATCATTTAAATGGCCATCTTCCCAACAACCAACCAAGTAAGAGTTGTTGTTTCTTCTTCTGTTTATCCACACAAATGCATTAAAATATCATCAGTCCTGGGTTACAATGCCTTGATGGTTCTAATTTGAATTTTCTTTTTCACTTTGAACACTCAGGACACCATCTTCTTTTATTATACAAGAAAGGAGTGTACCTATCACACACAGGGGGAAAATGCTCTTTTGGGTGCTAGGCCTCCTAATCCTCTGTGGTTTTCTGTGGACTCGCAAAGGAAAACTAAAGATTGCAGACATCACTGATAAGTACATTTTTATCACTGGATGTGACTCGGGCTTTGGAAACTTGGCAGCCAGAACTTTTGATAAAAAGGGATTTCATGTAATCGCTGCCTGTCTGACTGAATCAGGATCAACCGCTTTAAAGGCAGAAACCTCAGAGAGACTTCGTACTGTGCTTCTGGATGTGACTGACCCAGAGAATGTCAAGAGGACTGCCCAGTGGGTGAAGAACCAAGTTGGGGAAAAAGGTGAGGGACATGAAAGTGGGGAGGATGGGACAGGGATAGGGGACAGGGAAGTAACTGAAGCTAAATAAAATGTGCTCAAGTTTTAAATGGCCATTCGAGAAAATGTCTCCTAAATACCGGCTGTATACTTCTCTAATCTTAGGATAGCTTCTGAGTAGTTCCAAGTACAGGCTGTCTGTGTGCATGAGAAACACGGCCCAGAAGACCCTTGGGCCTAAGCCTCAGTGGGTGAATTTGGGGCTGAGATGAAAAGATTGACTTTCCAAGGTCTTCTCCTGTGAAGCGCTATTCCCCCCTGTCCATATACAGCAAAGGAATTTAGACTAAAATGTACAGGAGAATATGGGGGCAATTCCCAAATTGCCATCTGAATACCTGGGACCCACTTCTCACTACAAAATGATTCTAGAGCTCACATATTTTCAATGGGCAAGGTTGAAAATGGCCTGAGAATTTGAGTGTGAGTGTCTTACATAGTTAAGGTAGAGTAGTGAGCCATTGGATGTTCATTCTGCAATAGATTCTGCTGTGGTGACTGCATTCTGAACTAGAAGAAATTTTATTGGCTTTGAATGAAGAGTGAAACATTCTCAAGGATTAAGATGTTGGAATTCACAAAGAAAAAACAAATGTTTGTGATTTTTTTTCTAGTACATCTTGATCGTATAGCTGAGACTCTGAAGCTCAAAAGAATGATTTGATAAGGCTTCAGTTTTTAACACTTGAATTCCAACACCTTTAACAATACTAAATGTTTCCCATTTTAAACAAGCCAAGTGAATGTCTCAATTCTTAACCAAAAATAAATGTGAAATAGATTGATATCACTCTTTGTCCATACAGAACATTATATAAATATTCTCTGGCCTTACCATCTAGCAAGGGAGGAAAAATAGATCAATTTACTCCACATCTGAGATTAAAAAGCAGAAAGACTCGCTCACAGAGTTTCAGTATTTGATATTCAGAACCAGAATCAGAGTAACAGTGAGAACTTCAACTACTTCAATTTAGCCTCCCACCCTCTCTGCTATCACTTCCCAAAACTGCGAAGTATTTCAGAGTAGGAAAATGACTTCAAGGAGGAAATGGCACCATTGTGCAAAGCAGAGGCTGTATTTTCATCAAAGGTGGCAAATAAGTACTCTCTTACCACACCTCTTTTCTTCCCTCTCTGTTCTAGGTCTCTGGGGTCTGATCAATAATGCTGGTATTCCCGGTGTGCTGGCTCCCACTGACTGGCTGACACTAGAGGACTACAGAGAACCTATTGAAGTGAATCTGTTTGGACTCATCAGCGTGACACTAAATATGCTTCCCTTGGTCAAGAAAGCTCAAGGGAGAGTTATTAATGTCTCCAGTGTTGGAGGTCGCCTTGCAATCGTTGGAGGGGGCTATACTCCATCCAAATATGCAGTGGAAGGTTTCAATGACAGCTTAAGGTAAATCAAATTAATTGACTTATTAGGAAACAATAGCTGCAAACATTTACTGAATGCTTATGTACAAGACATCCTATTTAGTACTTTTCAAAAAGCCTACCATATTTATCTCTAATTTTTGTGGGTACACAGTAGGCATATATATTTATGGTTATATGAGATATTTTGATACAAGCATACAATGCATAGTAATTACATCAAGGTAAGTGGAGTATCCATCACCTCAAGCATTTATCCTTTCTTTGTGTTACAAACAATCCAATTATACTCTTTTAGTTATTTAAAAAACCATGATAAATTGACTGTAGTCACCCTGTTGCACTATCAAATACTAGATCTTATTCATTCTATATAGCTATATTTCTATATTTCTGTACCCCTTAATCATTCCCCCTCACCCCCACTACCCTCTCAAGCCTCTAGTAACTAGTTCTCTACTTTCTGTCTCTATAGTTTGTTTTAATTTTTAGCTCTCACAAATAAGTGAGAACATGTGAACTTTGTTTTTCTGTGCCTGGCTTACTTTACTTAACATAATGACCTCCGGTTCCATCCACGTTGTTGCAAATGACAGGATCTCATTCTTTTTTATGGCTCAATAGTAGTACTCCATTATATATATGTACTACGTTTTCCTTATTCATTTTTCTGCTGATGGACATTTAGGTTGCTTCCAAATTTTGGCTGTTGTGAACAGTGCTACAACAAACATGGTAGTGTGGATATCTCTTTGATATATTTATTTCCTTTCTTTTGGGTATATACCCAACAGTGGTAATGCTGGATCATATGGTACTCAATTTTTAGTTTTTTGAGGAACCTCCAAACTGTTTTCCATAGTGGTTTTACTAATTTACATTCCCACCAACAGTGTTACGAGGATTCCCTTTTCTCACGTCATCACCAGCATTTGTTATTACCTGTCTTTTGTATGTATGCTATTTTAACTGGGGTAAGATAATATTTCATTGTACTTTTGATGTGCATTTTTCTGATGATCAAGGATGTTGAGCACCTTTCATATACCTATTTTCCACTTGTATGTCTTTTCAGAAATATCTACTCAGATCTTTTGCCCATTTTAAGTTGGATTATTAGACTTTTCCCCATAGAGTTGTTTGAGTTCCTTATATATTCCGATTTTTAATTCCTTGTCAGAAGGGTAGCTTTCAAATATTTTCTCCCATTCTATGGGTTGTCTTTTCACTTTTTTGATTGTTTCCTTTGCTGTGCAGAAGCTTTTCAAATTGATGTGATCCCGTTTGTCCATTTTTGCCTTAGTTGCCTGTGCTTGTGGCATATTGCTCAAGAAGTCTTTGCCCAGCTAATTGTCCTGGAGAGTTTCTCCAATGTTTTCTTGTAGTAGTTTCATAGTCTGAGGTCTTAGATTTAAGTCTTTAATCCATTTTGATATGATTTTTTGTATGTGGTAAGAGATAAGGGTGTAGTTTCATTCTTCTGCATGTGGACATCTAGTTTTCCCAGCACCATTTATTGAAAAGACTGTCCTTTCCCTAATATATGTTCTTGACATTTTTGTCAAAAACAAATTCACTGTAGATGTATGGATTTGTTTCTGGGTTCTCTGTCCTGTTCCATTGGTGTATGTGTCCATTTGTATGCCAGTACCATGCTGTTTTATTTGCTATAGCTTTATAGAAAATTTGAAGTCATGTAATGTAATTCCTCCAGTTTTGTTGTTTCTGTCCAGGGTGGCTTTGGCTACTCTGGGTCTTTTGTGTTTCTATATAAATTTTAGGATTGTTTTTTCTATTTCTGTAAAGAATGTCATTGGTATTTTGATAAGAATTGCATTGAATCTGAAGACTGCTTTAGGTATTATACACATTTTAATAATACTGATTCTTCTAATCCATGAACATGGAATATCTTTCTGTTTTTTGTGTCCTCTATAGCTTTTATTGCAGAGATCTCTCATTTCTTTAAGTTAACTCCTAGGCATTTTATTTTTAGCTATTGCAAATGGAATTACTTCTGTGATTTCTTTTTTGGATTGTTTGCTGTTGGCATATAGAAATTGTTTGCTGTTGGCAACAGAAATCTTTTTTGGATTGTTTGCTGTTGGCTACTGATTTTTGTATGTTGATTTTGTATCCTGCAACTGTACTGAATTTATTTGTTCTAATAGTTTTTATGTGTGTGGAGTCTTTAGGTTTTTCCAAATATAAGATCATATCACCTGCAAACAAGGATAATTTGACTTCTTCCTTTCCAAATTGGGTTGGAGTTCCATTTTATGTTATTTGTTTTTGAGGAATCTCCAAACAAATCTTGCTGCTTTTAAGATCCTTTCTTTATAATTGACCTTTGGGAACTTGATTAATAAATGCCTTGAGGTAGTCTTCTTTGGGTTAAATCTGCTTAGTGTTCTATAACTTTCTTATACTTGAATATTGATGTCTTCCTCTAGGTTTGGAAAGTTCTCTGTTGAATAAACTTTCTACCCCATCTCTCTCTCTCTCTACCTCGTCTATAAAGCCAGTAACTCTTAGATTTGCCCTTTTGAGGCTATTTCTTAGATTCTGTAGTTATGCTTCATTCTTTTTTATTTCTTTTTCTTTTGTCTCCTCTGACTGTGTGTTTTCAAATAGCCTGTCTTCAAGTTTACTAATTTTTTAATTTTGCTTGATCAATTATGCTGGTAAAAGACTGACACATTCTTGATTATGTGAATTGCATTTTTCAGCTCCGGGATTCCTGCTTGATTCTTTTTAATTATTTCAGTCTCTTTGTCAAATTTATCTGATAGGATTCTGAATTCCTTCTTTGTGTTATCTTGAATTTCACTGAGTTTCCTCAAAGGAGCTATTTTGGATTCTCTGTCTGAAAGGTCTCATGTCTCTGTCTCTCCAGGATTGGTCTCTTGCGTCTTATTTAGTTCATTTGGTGAGGTCATGTTTTTCTCCGTGGTCTTGATGCTTGTGGATTTTTTTTTTTTTTTTTTTTTATGTCTGTGCATTGAAAAGTTAGGTATTTATTGCAGTCTTCACAGTCTGGGCTTGTTTGTACCCATCCTTCTGGGGAAGTCTTCCTAGGTATTTGAAGGGACTTGGGTGTTGTGATCTAACTTTTTGGTTCCTGCAGCCATATCTTCATTAGGGGGCACCCCAAGCCCAGTAAGACTGCCTCTTATAGGCTCACAGAGGTACCACCTTGATGGTCTTGGATAAGATCCAGAAGAATTATCTGGTTTACCAGGAAGAAACTCTTGTTCTCTTCCCTTACTTTCTCCCAAACAAGTGGAGCTTCTCTCTATATACTGAGCTGCCTAGAGCTGGTGGAAGAGTGACACAAGCACTCCTGACCACTATCATTGGGACTGCACTGAGTCAGACCCAAGGCCTTCTGTAAAATTGCCTGGCTACTGCCTGTGTTTACTCAAAGCCCTGAGGCTCTACAATTAGCAGGTGGTGAAGCCAGCCAATAAGACTTATGTCCTTCCGTTCAGGGTGGCAAGGTCTCCCTACCCCTGGGTGGGGTGTCCAGAGATGCCATCTGGAAGCCAGGGACTGGAGTCAGAAACCTTAGGAATCTACCTCCTACTCCATTCTACTGTGGTTAAGCCAGCATCCAAACTACAATACAAAGTCCTTCCCACTTTTCCCTCCCCTTTTCACAAGCAGAGAAATCTCTCACCATAGCTACCACCATCTCAGGCCTGCAGCAAGTACTGCCTGGCTATGACCAATGTTTACTCAAAGCCCAAGAGCTCTTCAATCAGCTTGTGGTGAATGTTGTTAGGCTTGAGACTCTCATTTCAGGGCACTGGGCTCCCCTCTGGCCCAGGATAGGTCAAGAAATGCCATCTAAGACCCAAGGCCTGAAATTGGAGACGCTAAGTACCCACTTGGTGCTCTACCCCATTGCGGTCAAACCAAGCTGGCACCTAAGCTGCAAGACAACATCTCCTTTACTCTTCCCTCTCCTTTTCTGAAGCACAAGGAGTCTCCCCCTGTAGCCATCACAGCTGGGAATGTCCTAGGTCACACTGAGGCCAGCATGTCTCTGAGTCTCACCCAAGGCCCATGGTGAGTACCTTGGGTATTGCTCCTGATTTTTCAGGGCCCAAGGGCTCTTAAGTCAGCAGGTAACGAATTTTGCTAGGACTAGTTTCTTCCCTTCAAGGCAGAGGGTTTCCTTGTGGCTCAGGACAAGTCTAGAAATGTCGTCCAGGAGGTAGGGCCTGGAATAGGGGCCTCAGGACTCTACCTGGTTCCCTATCTTACTGTGGCTAAGCTGGTATCCAAGTCACAAGACAAAGTCCTCTTTATTCTCCCCTTACCTCTCCTCAAACAGAGGGAAGGAGTCTCTCCCAGAGCTGTGGACTGTGCTGCCTGGGGCTGGGGGAGGGGTGGCACAAGCACCCTCTTGGCTGCCCAAGCTGGCATCTTACTAGGTTGCTTGCCCCCCAAGTCTACTGTCTCTGAGCTCAGCACAGCACCAGGACTTGCCCAGGAATTGCAATCCTTGTGACCTGGACTGCCTTTCAAGTTTATTTAGAACCCCAGAGCACATGAGCCCACACTGTTGAGGCTTGCTGGCCCTCAGGTTCTAACTACGGAAATGGGAAAGTCCTCCTCTGGCTAGGGCTGGTCTGAATGCTCCCTCTATGGGTGCTGGCTGAGTTCTGCCTGGTATTGCTTTCCACTGTGACAGGACAGCACTGAGTTCCAATGCAAATCCCACAATCACTGTGCTCTCCCTCCCACCTCAAGTACTCAGATTCTGTCTCCACGCCTCATAGTTGCTGCTGGTCTATGGAGGAGGAGTAGCATCAACCATTCAAGACTGTCTTTCCTACCCTCTTCAGAGCCTCTTTCGGTGATATGAAGCTAAAGTTAGGGACTGTGATCACTCATCTGATTTTTGGTTGTCTGAAGGTTTTTTGCGTGAAGGTTGTTTAATTTGGTGTTTCTGTGGGGAGGATGATCAGTGAAGGCTTCTATTTGGCCATCCTGCTCCACCTCTACCCTATTTAGTACTATAAGTTATTCCCAGTGTATAGATGATGCCACTAAAACTAACAGAGGTTAATTCATTTGTGCAAGGTCATCCAGCTGGTAAGTGGTAGAACTGAGATTCGAACCCAAGTTTAACTCCTTTTCACTTTTTGCCTTAATACATGATGCTTAGAGTGGCAGCGAATTTATATTCAACTGGTCAGTTTGTCAAATAGTTAGGGAATCATATAGAGAGGCTAGATCAGAATAGGCTTCTCATTGGTTTACTGTCAGTTGCAGACACAACAGTACCATCCTATTTAAACCTTTGGTAGAAAACCATTAGTTCTTAAATAGCTCCATGCATGCTGTCCAAGCTTTATAGCTTCATTCCGTGGGAGAGACTGGGGGAAGTGTGCTTAATCCATCTTACCTGGAACCAGAACTTATCACCATCAGTTCAAATCCCCTAAAGTACAAGTGGTTCTTTCAGTCAAGATTCTGGCAGGAAATGGTGGCACATTAAAACTCGGTAAAAGGCAGAGCACGCTTAAAGGACTTATAAACGTGTGAGGTATCTACTGAAATCTCAAAGGATAGAATCTATGGGCTAATGACAGCAGGGGTATTTCTCTTCAGAGGACTGAAGGGACAAGGAGACAGGGCAGTTTCCAGAACCTGGAGACACAGAGGCTGGTGTCTTCAGTTAAGGGATAAAAATAACCAGTGTTGACACCACAGGAGGATAACTAATCTGGCCCCCTCACCTCTTTCCTGATTTCCTACTGGCACTTTCAATAGACTGAACTCAACAGAAGCCAGAGAATACTTAGTGCAGGTAAGACTCCCAGAATATGGTGCAGACAGAGGGCGGAGGAAAGGACTAGAGAAGCAAGTGGAAGATATTCAGCTGAGTGGTGCCGCAATAAGCAAGCGAGAAGACAAAGTTAGATATAGTTTTTCCTTCGATTCACCCATTTATTTGTTTGACTATTATTTGTTGAAGGCATATGCTAGAGTTTATTATCTACACCATGGACCTAGGTTTAGTTTACTAATAAAAGATTAAAATTATTCCACTGAAATTAATAAAGACAGAGCAACTTCATTTTACCATTTGATCAGGTTGCCAAGTTTGATTCCCCTAGGAAATAAACACAAAAATATTGGAACAATTCTTCCAAAAAACTAATGTTCATTTGAATCACCTGGGGATCTTTTTAAAATGCAGATTTTGATAAAGTGATCTGGAGAGGGGCCTGAGACCATGCATTTCTAACAAGCTCCAGGTGCTGCCCATGGTTCAGGGATCACACTTTGAGTAGCAAGGTCATAAAGAACCTCCACTGGTCTCTTTGCTTTACCTTTGGTTCCACTCTACAACCAGCAGTATCATAATAAAATTTTAGTATATGTACTTAGAGATTTACTCACGTTTAAAAAAGATTTCAACTGAAGGGTTTGTGAGCTTTGCCATGCAGCTATGCTATGCCTAAAAGTAATCAATAAAGAGTATTTTTCTTAAATGAATCATGAAACTAGTATTTTAAATGGTGTTACGTAGGTACTCCACAATCCAGTGTCAGCTCCACAATTTCTATATATAGGAAGGTTTAGGGGCAGCAGTCCATCTCAGAGAGGGTCGGGGCTCCTTAAAGTTGTATTTTTCCAGTATGCATACTGATTTAACATGATTTTTACTTACCTGGTAAGCTTGGTTGGAGGACTTGAAGCCACTTGTCCCTAGTATGTTATTTTTATGAGTGGGTGGGAAGGAAAGTCTTCCCAAATAGCCTCTTGGCACTGCTACATCCACGATCTAGAGGAAATCAGGCAACAGATGAATACAACAAAAGTAAGTTGGGAAAAATTTTAGTACAAGTCACATACCTTTCGGAATGTCTCAAGGTCAAGCTAACTAGCATTTTTAGGAAAATATATTTCAAACTTTACAATAGTAACATTGCTAAAAAGCAGAACCTAAGAAAAAATAAATTACATTTTAAATTCACTAATAGAGCTTTTTAAAAATCTTATGGTGAAGAGTTCTATAAAATGAATAAATACTTCCTTATATTATATATTCCTGGTAGGAATATAAATCAAATTTAGGAAATGATTATTCATATACTGGTTTGCCATACAGGTGGTCCCTGACTTAAATGTTAAACATGACTTTTCAACTTTCGTTTAGATGCATGCATTATAAACTTTTCTTAGAATTTGGAATTTTGATCTTCTACCAGCAACAATATGGACAGTACTCTCTCGCGATGCTGTGCAGTGCAGTGAACCTCAGCTCCCAGTCAGCCATTGCAATCATAGGGTAAAGAACTGCTATCCTGCAGGGCGCTGTGTGGCCAGATGATTTCCCCCCACTGTGGGCCAATGTCAGTGTTCTGAGGATGTTTAACGTAGGCTAGGCTAAGCCATGATGTTCGGCAGGTTAGGTATATTAAATGCATTTTTTGACATAGGATATTTTCAACTTACAATGAGTTTATGAGGATGTGACCCCATCTGAAGTCGAGGAGCATCTGTATATTGGTTTGCTTTAAAGAAAGGGGCACCATGATTCCTGTAAAACCTAGATGCCTAGGGAATGAGTAGGCTTTTGGTTTTCTGCTACAGCATGATAAAAAAAAAAAAAAAAAGAAAGAAAAAAGAAAAAGAAAAAAGCATGCTCAACAGAATAGGGAGCAGGTTAGTCACATCAGGGATTATTGTATTGTGTCCTTCAGCACATCTTCATTTGTGCTGCAGTCTCCTTATGTTGCTAGAATGGAGGTGAACTTGTCTGTCCAGACTATCATTAGTTCATTTCACCATAAGTACTGATAAGAAACCTGTTCATAACCTGAATGTCCACTAAGTCAATGATGAGAGCGTGAAGAACACTCTAGGAAGAACAACAGTGGACTGTGGGTGGTGTCCACCCAGATCCCTTTCCTATCCTGCTGTTAACTAGTCCTCACTTCACCACTCTAAACCTCAGTTTCCTCACTTGTAAAATGAAAGGGAGAAAGAATAAGGTATTTCTTTCAAATGTACCCAAATCTGTGCTTCCATGAAAAGATTTATGAGAAAATAGTCACTCAAATAGCAAATATTTTCTAAACAAACCTGAATTAAACATTTTCAATGGGTTCTTTTCACAGACGGGACATGAAAGCTTTTGGTGTGCACGTCTCATGTATTGAACCAGGATTGTTCAAAACAAACTTGGCAGATCCAGTAAAGGCAACTGAAAAAAAACTCGCCATTTGGGAGCAGCTGTCTCCAGACATCAAACAACAATATGGAGAAGGTTACATTGAAAAAAGTGAGTTTCTGGGCGGTGCCACTGTCCTCTGGAATTCTTTGTCCTGAACAGCATGAAGGAGATTCAAACACAGATGAAATAACAAGGTTCTGAGTAATACCCCAATAAGGATCTTAACCATGGATCAGGGATCACCTATTAATTTCAGTGTCATCTCTTGCTTCTGTTTATAAACATTTACTGAGCAATTACAAACTGCCAAGCTATCTGCTAAGTGTCTTATGAATTATATCATTTACTCCTCAAAAACTATTAGAGTAATGAGCAGAGGCTTGGGAAAGTGAAATGTCCTGCCCAAGATTACACAACACCTCCTAGTCATGCCTGGACCTGAGCCCAGGCAGGTGACTCCAGCCCACGGTCTTCACCTTTGCCATACCTCCTCTTTTCGTCAAGCACCAGCTGTACACTTAGCATTGTTTAAGGATTTATGGTGGTTACAAAAGATACAGAAGGTTCAGCCTCTGACCTTTAACTAGTTTACAATCTAGTTGACAACAAGAAGTAACCAAGTGAGAATGTAAAACAATGAAACAATGTAGCACACAATAAAATTGATCCTTTACTTCTTAGGTGTAATCTAACAGCCCAGAAATGGTGCTAGATGGTGTGGTTTCTAATTCCCCAGGGAATTCAGACCAGGAAAAGAGCATTGCTGGTTAAGAAACCCTAATGGGGCAGGTCAGGTTTGAATGAGACCCAAGGACAGGAAATAATTACTTGGGTGTAAACTGTCTGGAGCAGGAACACATGGAGGAGGAGACGGAAGACACCAGGAGCCTTCCTGGTCAAGAGATTGAGTCAAAGATGAGAGAATAAGTCAGAGATTGAGTCAGTGATGGGACAATAATAATAAAGATGGCATAATGATGGCTAACAAATAGTAAATATTTATTATGTATTTGTCACCATTCTAAGTGCTTTACATGGACACTCATTTAAAATCCCCCCAAAAACTCTATTATCATCTTCATTTTATAGAAATAGAGGCATAGAGAAGTAACTTACCAAAATTGTACCACAAGTAAGTGGAAGAGCTAGATTTGGACCCAGGCAGCCTGACCCTGCCATTTATGCTTGGCTGTAGCACTATAATGTGAACAAGGCATTAAGGACTTTGGTCACACTCCTGTTATCAGGCCTTGCCTTCCACCACAAACTTCTTGGGTCGGTTAAAGTTTACTTGATATTCCTCAAATACTTACTGAGCTCCTGCTTTGAGTTGAGCAGGGTTCCACCTAACTATGTGTAGATGTGTAGTTCTATTCCTCCAAACTGTGCGCATGCCTCTTGATTAGTGGATTTGGTAAGACAGTCAACTGTGGCAAGGTTCATGGTCAGCAGTTTTCAAGGCAGAACCAAAAGCCAAGTCAGACCCCCCTGGAGAGGTTTTTAAAATGTCTAACTCCTCCAACCACCACTACCCCAGACACACACACACACACACACACACACACACACACACACACGCACACACACACACAGAGGTACACACATTATCTATATATCAACTGAAATGTCTGGTCTTAAAGCGTCTTAGTGCTGACATGTCACTATAGGTTTAGAACCACTGCCATCAAATGCTCTACTTTTCAGTTCCTGACTCTGAAGGTTCTATGTAGGTTCCATCTAAGACTGAACTTAATACTTCATAAACAAAACCCCTCATTTAAAAGAGCTTTCTCTGTTTGATATTTACACCGATACTTTTTAAATGCCTTTAAATATATCACTGACTTCCATCTCCACTTATTTTTGGCTTTGTTCCTGGTTCTTGTGTTCTGTCTCAGAAATACCAAAAGCCACTGAGCTCAGTTTCAGACTGGTTGTTCTTATTAGAGTTTTCAAGTCAGGACTTGGAGATGAGCCAAAGGCACAGTTCCAAAGTAGATCACAAATTCAAGGTCATCTTTTCTTAATTTCCCGAGTTGGGATAGTAGGAGTTTAAAATAGCCACTAAGACTTATTAGGTGCTTTGAACAACTTGTGGCCAGTGGGACCTGAAGTTGAAAGAAAGATCTAACTTCATAGACTTTCCCTTGAGAAGACACAACTCAGGTATGTTTTAAAAGTATGTGAGAATCGTATACACAACTCAGGTATGTTTTAAAAGTATGTGAGAATCGTATGATAGCTCTGCTTTGAATTTGAGGGGGAAATCTCTGTGCCATTTTCCATAATGGCTGTACTAATTTACATTCTCACCAACAGTATACAAGAGTTCTTTTTTCTCCATGCCCTTGTCAATGCTTGTATCTTTTGTCTTTTGATAACAGCCATTCTAACAAATGTGAGGTGATATTTCATGTGGTTTTAATTTGCATTTCCGTGATGATTAGTGATGACAAACATTTTTTTCTTATACCTGTTGGCCATTTGTATCTTCTTTTGAGAAAAGTCTATTCAGATTCTCTTCCCATTTTTTAATCAGATTATTTCTTTTCTTGCTGTTGAGTTATTTGAGTTTCTTATATATTTTGCATATTAACTGTGTATAAGATATAAAGTTTTCAAATATTTTTTCCCATTCTATATGTTGTCTCTTAACTCTTTTAACTGTTTCCTTTGCTGTGCAGAATATTTTAGTTGGATATAATCCCACTTATCTAGTTTTGCTTTTGTTTAGTTTTGTGCTTTGGGGGTCATGTCCAAAGAAATCATTGCCCAGACTAATGTCAAAAAGTATTTCCTTTATGTTTTCTTCTAGTAGTTTTTGTTTGTTTGTTTGTTTGTTTTCAGTAGAGATGAGGTCTCACTATGGTGCCCAGGATGGTCTTGAACTCCCTGGGATCAAGTGATCTTCCCACCTCAGCCTCCAAAACTGCTGTAATTACAGGTGTGAGCCACCATGCCAGGCCTCTTTTAGCAGTTTTATAATTTCAGGTCTTATGTTTAAGTCTTCAATCCATTTTGAGTTGATTTTTTTTATATGGTGTAATATTCAGTTTCATGCTTCTGCATGTAGATATACTGTTTTCCCAATACCATGTATTCAAAAGACTAGGGTTCTAAACCACCACTAATCCCTTGGAAAAAACCTGCCTCTCTAAAGGTACCTTCGCTCATTATTCAAACATTTCATTTGCATGAGAACTGGGATCCTTGTAGCTTTCTGAGTCAGTACATTCAGGATGATTCTCTCTTTATTTACAGATTATAGAAGCCTGTGGTATACAAGTGCGCACTCACATCCACACATGCATGCACATACATGCACAAGCACATGTGCAACCCACATTTTCTCTAGACACATAATCCCCTAAAATAAATTAGAAATCAAACCTACAACTTTCTAGGCTTAGGGGCCTCGTGGGCTTTATGAAGTATCATTTGCTCATTGCTCTAAAGCACTGGCTCTCAAAGTTTGATCCCTGGACCAGCAGCATCAGCATCATCTTGAAATTTGTTAGAAATGCACATTCTTGGGCCCCACCTCATACCTCAGTCAGAAACTCTGGAGGTGGAACCCAGAAACCTGAGTTTTACTGAGCTCTCTAGAAGATTCTGCTGCCCACCCAATCTCGAGAGCCGCCGGTCTAAAGAAAGCACTGTAGTATCCTTTTCTGAGGAATAGATAGTAAATCCTCAAAATGAGCTTCCATTATAACAGACAATTCAGAAAAAATCCCCTTGTATCCATCCTCCCCTTTGCACCCTAGACTTCCACTCTGCTTTCCCCTTCTTCCAAAGAGTAAATGTGCTTTTGTCTCTTTTTAGGTCTAGACAAACTGAAAGGCAATAAATCCTATGCGAACATGGACCTCTCTCCGGTGGTAGAGTGCATGGACCACGCTCTAACAAGTCTCTTCCCTAAGACTCATTATGCTGCTGGAAAAGATGCCAAAATTTTCTGGATACCTCTGTCTCACATGCCAGCAGTTTTGCAAGACTTTTTGTTGTTGAAACGGAAAACAGAGCTGGCTAATCCCAAGGCAGTGTGACTCAGCCAACCACGGGTGCCTGCTCCAGGCTATGAGATTGGCCGATTTCAAGAGCACATCTCCTTTTCAACCCCATTCTTTATCTGCTCCAACCTGGACTCATTTAGATCCTACTTATTTGGATTACAAAAGGGAGTCCCACCATTGTTGGTGGTATCCTAGGGTCCCTGCTCAAGTTTTCTTTGAAAAGGAGGGCTGGAATGGTACATCACACAGGCAGGTCCTGCCCTGTGTTTAGGCTTTGCCTGCTTGGTATGATGTAAGGGAAATTGAAAGACTTGCCCGTTCCAAATGATCTTCACCGTGTCCTACCCTGTGCTTATGGTCCCCAGCATTTAGAATAACTTGTGAATGTTAAGTGTCGTCTCTTATCTAAATATTAAAAGATAAATCAAACATTTTCATGAGTGGATAGACATGTTTTGTTACCTTGCTGAGGATGACTCTGAAGGACTGAAGCTCAGTTCTGATAAGCTTTGAAAAAGACAGGAAAAGGAAGAGGGATCAAGCATTGTGTGACAGTGGTATAAGCTAAGAGCAGCAGTAAAACATGAGATAGAACTGCAAATAGAAGGAAAGAAAAAGATAGGAAAAGGAATAAGAGGACTGCAAAAAAGAATACATACCTAAATATGTATATATGAAGAGAGACTCCCCAACACTCAGACGAGCCTTCCCAGAGAGAGCTATGGAGGATGAACATCCTATTCAAGGCCACTAAGAACATTGATGCACACAGTTTTCTGGTGGAAAGATGTAATGACATAGTAACTAATCATTCCAAAAGAAGAAAAATGTCACATTTTTCTTCTGGTTAGTTGATTCTGATGATTGTAAAAGTAACAAGACCCAGACCAGGTGGCACAACTTACACCTGAGATGGCTGGAAATCCTGCATTTGAGGTGTCTTTGAAGCCCCATGAAGAAATAGAGCTAAATAAAAAGACTCTCTTTAGCCTACAGTTACAGTGGGATTAGATCTGCGTCTTGTTTGTATTCATGTTTCTACACTGAATTGACCCTGGGCCCACACCCCATCCGAAAGAAAGAGTTCTCTAAACAGACGTTTCCCGATTCCAGCAGCCAATACTGCACGCAAACGTTTGTAGAATATTTACAAGAAGTCTTCAGTGGCAGAATGCAACATTTTTTGCATAATAATACAGTGTAAAGAGTCAGAGAAATTAGCTAATGTACATGTGCAAGTGTGCACATGTGCGCGCACACACACACATGCATATACACACATGCTTAACATATTGCAAAGAAAGTCCACCTATAATCCCAGCAGGTCAAGGCAGAAGGATCGCTTGAGCCCAGGAGTTCAAAACCAGCTTGGGCAATATAGTGAGATCTTGTCTCTACAAAAACTAAAACGTTAGCTTGGCATGGTAGCATACATCCGTAGTCCCAGTTACTTGGGAGGCTGAGGCAGGAGGATCACTTGAGCCAGGAGGTTGAGGCTGCATTGAGCTGTGATCATGCCACTGCACTCTAGTCTGGAAGACAGAGCAAGACCTTGTCTCAAAAAGAAAGAAAAAAGAAAAAATATTTAATATCTGCTGCTTGAAACCATGTCCATTTGAAGGTATTAGTAATTCTACTCATTTTTAATCACCTTTCTAGAAATATCTGCTTATCAGGTAATTTTCTGCTTTCAAGTTTACAACATATTGGTGACTGAAAAATCAAATTACAAATGGTGTCAATCCACTTGTATATACATTTTGTAATTTTGAAGAAGTATATACTCATCATTTTTGCATCAAAATGAAAAAAAAAATCACAGCAAGAATGAGATGGAAGAATTCTCGGGCAAAGTTAGCTAACCTGCCTGCCTGTGAGATCATCCCCATCTTGGACCTAGCCCCAGAGACAGCTCACTTGTAGATCTCTGGTTTCTTCTTGTTGCAGTTAACCACCCCACAGTCCATCCTTGGAGGTAAAGTTCACCAATGTTGTTTACTGTGAACCCCCTTGCCTTGAATTCACACCTTGGCTTCATTTCACTGCTTTAGAATTCTTGACAAGCTGCTCCCTGACTTTCCAGACCTCCCAGGGCTGCCAAGAGACTTAGAATCTGAAGGAACTTTCTTTGTCAAACTTCTAACAATTTCAGTCATATTCCTGGGCTACCTAACTGTGTTCTTTCTTTTGTTTTGCCTAGACCTGAGTTCTTTGTTCATTCCTTCTAGTAGCTACAATTTGGTAACTCCCTGTTTCATCCAACCAAAAAAGTCTCTCCTTAAATGTCATCAGGTGTGATATTATTCCAAAATAATACCAAATATATTCACCTAAGCAATTTTTAAAGGTGTTTAAAATACACGAGAAGGTGGGGTGTTGGGGGCATAGAGGCGTAAGTCTCTATAGAGGCACAAGACCCGTGTGGTAGGGAGCAATGGAGGGATGAGGATATCAGACGGTCACTATGTCAGGCATCTTGGGCATGGAGTTCCTAGACTTCTCTCCGTCTTACCATAATCACTTCTAATTCTCTGTTCTTTGGGGGGAAATACCTATCAAAGTTTTATCTGTAAATATTTGAGGAAACATATTTTGACGATGATGGACATTCTTCTAAGTACTGGCCTATAATAAGGAACATGATGGATGTGAGGCCTTCCTCCATAGAGCCTTTTGGAAATAATCCAAGGCTAAGGCCAATACTCAGGAAGCCTTAGAGGACCTTCTCCAGGAATGCACGGCCAAGATGAACAGAGATGTTGTCCTCCACCACATCTAGCTTGAAGGATTCTTCCTCACTTAGTTTGGAGAGACCAAGAGAACCTCCCAAACCCTCCCTCTGATCTGATCCAAAAATCCAGCTGTGTCCTTCATCTGGGCAGCCACAATATATTCAAATCTGGAGTTTCATCTTCCCCACCCCACAGACATTTTCCCAGTCCAGCACCAACTACTGTCAATTTAATCTCCATAGGGATCTGGAGTCTGAATACCTCTCTTCATCTCCAGTGCGATCACCTGTTCAAGCTACTGTCTCTTGTTTCTGCTACAGCATATCCACCTTGTGCACCATCAGTGATTTCTCCTCATTGCAGTCAGAATTGCTCAAAATTAATATCTAATCATTCTGCTCCTTCTGTTGTTGCTTTCTTAAAATCTTCAACGTGTTCTCGTTGCACTTTGGCTAAAGACTAAAATGCTTTTGTGAACCCTGCTGCCCCCATACTCCTCATTAGCCTCATTTTATAGCACTATTCTCTACACCTGGCTACCTCAGCACCTTTCCCATGCTTCTCCCTGGAAAGTTCCATCTTACCTGGTTTTCTAGTTTCTTTGTCCTACAGATCTCAACCACGTCCTCAGGGAAGCCCACACAATTTCAAATTCTGACCACTACCTCTTTATTCAGTTAGGTTCCCATCTTGTACACTCTCACTGTGCCCTGTAATTTTCTTCAGGAATCTCATCACAGTCTGTAATTGTATATGCATATGGTTAGTTAATACAGGTCTCTTGTATCATATCATAAGCTCATGAAATCAGGAATAATGATGCTTTGCTTAATAAAGATGCTTTGCTTAATAAGTATCCCCTTACCTCGGACATCGCTGGCATACAGATCAATGTTCAATAAATATTTGTTGAATGAACACAAAAATTAGTCTATATTAGCCTTTCTAACTAAGGGTCAATTTAGTACTCAAGATCAAGCTGGTCAGGTGCAGTGGCTCACGACTATAATCCCAATACTTTGGGCGGGGGGCCAGTACGGGAGGATCATTTCCAGAGCAGCCTGGACAACAAAAGGAGGCCCCATCTCTACAAAAACAAATTTAAAAACTAAAAATTAGTCAGGCATGTTGGCATGTGCCTGTAGTCCTAGCTACTCGGGAGTCTGAGGCAAGAGGATGGCTTGAGCCCAGGAGTTTGAGTCTGCAATGAGCTATGATTGCACCACTATAGTCCAACCTGGGCAACAAAGCAAAACTCTGTCTCTAAAACAATTAAAAATAAGTAAGTTTTCACAAAAAGATCAAGCCTGCTGATCCCATTAGTTGTGCTGTCAGTGTGTCAGTTCAGTCAAAGTCTCATAACTTCCTTGAGCCTTTCAGGTCTTCCTGAAGGCTCCCAGCTCTGGCTCTGCTCTCAGCCTCCCCTGATACTGAGCAGTGTTACTGTAGTGATTTCCCACCACCTATTGCAAAGGAGCCCGTCTCCATGCCAAGCCATCCTGGGCCCAGTAGGCACAGAGCAAAAAGATCATCAGGGATCATTGAGTCCATTTCTCTGCTTACAGGCAGGACATGTCTAAGCCATCCAGCCTGAAGAGAATCTCTTCTAGTTAAAATCTCTCCAGAAACTCTATAACTTCTGTTATCTTAGGGTAGACCCATACTTAATGACCAGCATTTCACCCTGACCAATAGTTAATGAGAAAAATTTCCAGGAAACTTATTTAACAAATGATTAATTTTGGCTCTTTTGCACATTATTAGTCCCAGTAGTTCTCAAGAACACAAGAGATCACAGTCCCATCAATGTGGAGGAAATAGCTAAACATTCTCAAAATGAAAAACATTTTTAAATTCATGACAACTCAATCTAAGCCACAGTTTATAAGGACATAGCTGACCAGGAGTTTTGTGAGTCTTTGCAGGTTGAAATGTAAGATAATTTGATATTCCTAATGCTAAAATTCTTCCTCAACTCTGCAATTCATTTTTTAAAAAGAAAATATGAGTAATTTCCATCCTAGTAGATGAGGTACAAATACAGACAGAGCTTTAGTACAGATTCTGGTTTAGTAGCGTTTCCAAGCATCTTTCTTTTTTCTCCTTCTGTTTTCTTTCTTGCATATAACACCTGCTCAAGCAGGAACAAGATCATAGTTCTTGCCTGATTAGTCCCTAGAAATAGCAATCCAGCCTAGAATAGTTCAGGTGAGGGCAATAGAGCGTTCTGTCTTTCTACAACTAACAACTCTCCTGAAGTGTTCCATTTTACTTCCTTTTGAGAAACTGGAAACAGAAAAGATTCTGCTATGAATACATAGTGTATGTTCTGGGCAAAAACCATCTATCCCCAAATGTAGGTAAACTATTTACTTACAGTGTTCTGGGTCTGTTTTTTCCTCCTAGGTATGGCAACCGTAACTTGAGTATAATGCCACCCAATTAATGTTGATGCCTGAATTATGAACCAGGTAATCCAAACAACCTGGCTTGCCATGGGCATAATAGGATAAATAGTCATAATGATTGCTTAATACTTAAGTATAGGTCATATTTTTAATACACTTTACTGTCTATTACATGAATGATTTCACGTAACCCTAATCATATCTCACTTATGTGTGTTTGTTAGAGATGGAGAAGTGAAATCACAAAGAGACGAGCAACTTGCTCAAGGTTACACTGCTAGTGAATGTGGGCCAGGGTTCAAGCCCAGGCAGCTTGATCTTGGAGCCTGTGCTCAGAACCACCATGATATATTATTAAAAAGGATTTGAGGCCAGGCACGGTGGCTTACGCCTGTAATCCCAGCACTTTGGGAAGCCGGGGCAGGTGGATCACCTGAGGTCAGGAGTTTGAGGCCAGCCTGGCCAACATGGCAAACTCTGTCCTTACCAAAAGTACAAAAATTAGCCAGGCATGGTGGCAGGCATCTAAAAAAAGAATTTGAGTCTTAGACAGTATTTCCCTAAACTTTGATTCTGGTTCAACAAAAACCAAGACTTATTAAATCAATCTAGCATTAGTCTTACCTGGCCAATAATCAATTATGCATAAAGAGTGATGCATAATTTTGAGCAATATACAAATATATACCCTTTTTAGTTTTCCTATATTCTATTTTCAAAATTTTCCCACTCATTTTATGAAATAATAAAGGCATTTAAACATCATTCCCTAGATCCTTAAAGTTTTCTAACTAGATTTCTGGATTTTCTTTCTTTCTTTTTTTCTTTTTTGATCTTCTTTCTTTTTGTTGTTATGGATTTTGTCCATTTGTTGTTGTCGTTAGTTGTTTCAGGAATTTATTTGCAATCACTGTTTGCTAATTTCAATAAAGGCCTTACTTAGACCAACTGTTCTGACCCAAGGTCAACACTTCCCATCTTCCAGCTTTTAGGATGAGACAAAAGAAAAAGAGCAGAAGTCTGGGGTCCTACAAACACTATGTTGCCAGATGGCTGTATTTTTTTCAACAAATAGTGGGACAAACTATGCTGGTCCTTGTGGCTAGGGCCAGCCCTGGGAACACTAATGAGAGAAATGAGGGGACCTTAGCTGGAATGAGGTCAGGACCTCCTGGCACTACTACACTGCAATAAAAAAAAAAAAAAAAAAAATACCAGTAAGTGGCTGGACTTTCTCATTTGGCTGGAAGAGGTCATATAGCTCATAATCTGTCTCACAGAGACACTTCCACTAAGAGCATTCGCAAGATGACAAGTTTCTGCTCCAATACCACGAAAGAATGGGAGGTCACCACCTTCTAATTACCCTGTTGATTATTAGCTTTAGTTACTAGAACATTCTTTATAATTTTTCACCCAAAATTTCTCAGTGTGGATGAGGGGAGAAATGGCTATTGTTTCTGCTGTCATCATGATGATAATGATTCAGATTCACTGAGCCTTTAAAATGAGCCAGAATCTACCCAGAATGCTATCTATGCACTTTCTCATGAAGTCTTTACAACTTTTACACAACAGGTGCATTTATTGTCCCATTTTACAAATGAAGATTCTAAAATTCAAGATTATTTCATCTCTAGTAATCTAAGATTTCTAAATTCCCTCTTGATAAAATGCTCATTCCCAAAAATAAATATACAAGAAAGCACAATTAGACAATGGATTTTAAAAGCCAAAATTATTCATTAAAGTTCTTTCTGAACTCTGGAGCCACTGTAAATGAGAAACTCTAAAGCTCTGGATGCTAAAAGCAAAAGTCAAGCCTCCTGGCCAGTCGTTCCCAAGCACTTTCCCCATGCCTTCAAACCTTGAGAGAAATGATGGACAGTGTGTGCAGGCTCTTCCCATGTTCCTTCCACTCTCTCCAACCCCTGCTGCAAACACCCTTTTAAGAAACTAGGCTTTTTTCATGAACAGAAATACATACAGTTACCTTCATGCTTTTCAAATGTCAATGCTCATTCTGAATGAAATAAACAAGTGTTCTGGTCAGAAAACCCTCCAAGCACTCAAATGTTCTTTGGACCCCCTCCCAGTTGGCCATTCTTTCACCTCCAAGGTGGAATGGAATCTGATCTCAGTTCTGTCCCTGCAAGGAGAATTTTTATCACTGATTTAGATGAAAACAAAGGCAAGGTTTTGTTTATTTACCAGGGGAATACATGAGAAGACAGAATCTGGGTCTAAAATGCTGCTGTGAGTTCTAACCATGGGCTAACAGGATGAAATGATACAGGGAAAGGTGCAAGGCTCTGTTTTGCTTCCAAAAAAGCAAACATGGCATTCAAAACCACATTGTGAAAATAATTGAGATATTTTATGTAAAAATCAGTTCAAAATGAATCAATGATGTGATATGACGATGTGACATAACTACTCCCCCCTTACCTCCAAAAGGAAAAAAAGGAAATCATGCTTTGATGTCTTCTTAAATTTTAAATTTACAACATATAGAGTAAGGTTGGTAATGGCTATGTCTACACCCAGCTGCTCAGGGCTCTGGTAAAACTTGCCTTCACTGTTGGGAACCCTACACTTACAGAGCAACAGACACTTTGGAGTGGGCAGCAGGGGAGCAGATTATCTGAAGTCCAGTTTAGCTGAAGGAGATGGGGGGCTTGTTTGCTTGGAAGAGACTGAGGGAAGACAGTACAGCCCACTTAAGGGGGACTCCCTGAAAACAGGAATTAAACACATATCAGAGAGCACAGAGTGGCAGAGCCAGGGTCATGGGTGGAAGTCACATAGAGTCAAGTTCAGCACCATAGAGGGGATTTTTGTACCACTAGGAGTTTGATCGAAGGGCAGCTGCCATTGGCAGGCAAGCGCAGGAAGGACCACTCTTGGAATGGGGATGCCGGAGAAGGGAATCAAGCAATATGGGGTTGCACTTGCTGACTCGGATGACATTTGAGGATTCTGTGACTGGACAAGGGCTTTGTCCAAATATGGTACATACCAGCATAAAGAGGCCTAAGCCTTTCTAATCACTAAAACCTTGGGATGCAACAAGCCAAATGTCTCTTGCCCCAGTTTTCATGAGGCCTGAAATTTCATTTCTTCAAGACTTGAAAGAAGCGCCTTAGCTTCTGATGAGGAGAAAGGAGGCGGCTGCTGAAAGGAGAGGGAATATACATCAAGATGAACTAAAGCTAAATTTCAGATCTTGCCCAGAAGTAGCCCCCAAGATTAGCACAGGGAAAAGGAGGCTGGAAGCATTCTTGGGGCAACCTGCAACCTGGGCATCCATAGCTAGTTTAGTTGTGTGTGTATGCAGTTGTCAGAAACATGTGCTGACTTCTTAAAACAGGTGTTATCAATGGATCCAGTATAAATTGAACAAACAAAACTACGGAAAGAATACACAGTGTAATCTTAGTCTTCCTCTTCCCAGGCCTCGGTCCCTAGCTAGTACTTTCTCCTGTGTCCTTCCTGAGACGTGTATATATAGGCAATGTATATATAACCTTTTCACATACTTTTTATACAAATGGTAGCAGAGCTAGACTCCACATTTTCTCTACCTTGCTCTATAATGTTCACATTTTAATGAACAAAAGACTAGGAATCCTAAAAAATAATGTTCACAGTCATCATTTTCAAATCTTGCCCTCCTTAGGCAATAGACGGCTATGACTCCATCAGTTTTACTTCTTCAGTGCCTGACTTAACCAACATATTGTCAACTGAGTAACAAACACAGAGGCTCTCTAAAAGAAAATGATGTTTATTTGGGAGTAGGGCATTGCAATGGGAATGCATGTGCCATAGTAAACTATGAGTGCATTCAGGGAGGTAAAAAAAAAAAGACAAAGAGTTTTAAAAGAAAAAATAAGGATACATAATTATTTTGAAATGATTACCCTTGGCTACAAAGATCAATAACAAGGGTGGTGCCAGTCTGAGGTTGGGCAGACAGTTCCTGGGCAGTGTCCTTGCAGAAGTACTTTTTGTGTAAGGTCGTGATGGCCTTTGTGCAAGGTTGTGGTTTTTGCAGAATCTTTTATGATAGACTTTTTCAAAATCAGGTCATGCAAACATGAGAACTCTCTCTTCACAGCCTTCATAGCTCACTTGTGAGGGGTTTTTTGTTTGTTTGTTTTTTAACACAAGTGACTCCATTTTGGTCGTGACAACTTCACAACATGAAGTCATTAAATATCGATGCTGTTATTCCTTCATTAACAACATCTTGAAGTTAATATTCGCTATACTCTTGTTTCCTAGTTTATTGCAGCAATTATATTTACCCTGGATAAAATAAGAAAGAAGATAATTGTATTGACTGTAAGCAATTCTTAAGAGTGTAATGCCATTTATCAACAATAGCATTTACGAGTGGAATCACCAATCCATTAATAAGTCATTCTGAAGGTAAGTTACTCCTCTAAGTGAAGTTAATTAATTATTTCAGGCAACTAGTTAGAAAATATGACCTTCCCTTTCGTGATTTAATTCCTGAAGAGTGTTTGACTTACTAAGAGTCAGTTCCATGACACTAACAGTCAAGGCTTTGAAAAGTAACACATTGATTGAAACTTTCCTTTTATTTATTTCTTAAACCTGTTCTTTCTGTTCTTTAAATGAGTACCAGAGATCCACTTACTTGACTATTGGCAAAAAGTAGCAAGTGAGGCACTAACAAAGTTGCCCTGTTTGATTCTAAAACCTAAGCCTCCTTGACAGTTCGCTGTTAAGTAAACCACTTCCCTGCTGTGGGGAAATGGAGTCATCACACTGATTATTACCTTGAAATGACAGGGGAGCTGTTATGGGTTGAAATATATCCCTCCAGCAAAAAAATATATGTTGGAGTCCTAACCCCCACTACCTCAGAATGTGACCTTATTTGGAGACAGGGTCTTTACAGAGATAATCAAGTTAAAATGAGGTCATTAGTGTGGACCCTAATCCAATATGACAGACGCCCCTATAAAAAGGGAAATTTGGACGCAGACACATAGGGGGAAGATAATGTGAAGAGACGCATGAGAAGACAGACATCCACAAGCCAAGGACAGAGGCCTGGAACAGATCCTTCCCTCACAGCCCTCAAAGGAACCAACCCTGCCAACACCTTGATTTCTGACTTCTAGCTTCCAGGAGTGTGAGACAACATATTTCTGTTGCTTGAGCCCCACAGTGTGTGGTCTTTCATTATGGAGCCATGCAATGATGTGGCTGCGGCATTGGCTTGGCAGCATCATGGAGTAAAACACTCCTCAGGAGTTCATCTAGCCCATCTTCTTGTCTCTGAGTATCTTTCCTGGATGAGTACCTTTAAAAAGTGGTGAGAAATCTGTCTAGAAGCGTTTCATAGGTGGTCAAGAACAGAGACTCTTGGGTGAAGCTCCTGGACCCATCTCTACTCTTAGCATTGGCTTGACCATTGGCAGACTACTTAATTTCTCTTAGTTTTCTCAGCTGTATAATAGGGGTAGGTGTACCTTGGACAGTCACAAGAATTAAACAGGTAAATGCGTGTCAAATATAGCATAGTGCTTTTAATGTGTTGTAGCTATTAGTATTATTCATTTGGTTGGCACTTTTTCAAATTAGCTTAGGTTCATGGCAGAGCCTAGCTATAAGTTGGCCCCCACTTTGATCTGTTATTTGAATGGATTGGCCAAGATCAAAGACAAGGACAAGAGCACTCTGACTTTTGTTCTTCCCTATTGTATAAGTTAGGTGCAACGAGAAGAGATCCTTAGTAGAACACTCAGAATGATGAAAGAGGGGAGATCCAAGACTTGTGGGGAAAACAACCGCACTGAACATCCATTCATCACCATTTTCTCAGCACCCACTGTGGAGAGTCCTACCCGTGGCTACAGAGGAATGGCCCAAGATGGAAAACTGGCCTGGCAATGCCTTCAGCTACCAGAAGGATGTTACTATACGTAGTGGCAGAGTTGCAAGGCCCTTCAGATCACCAACCGTCCTCTTAATTTCAAAGAAATTACCAGCAGGTAATTTCAAAGAAAAGGGAATAGAGGCCCTGAAAGGTGGGGAGACTTAAATAATACTGCGACAGATTCAGGACAGAGCAAGAGTTGGATAAGAAGAAATGGGCTTCCTCTATTGCGGGAAAGATAAGAGCGTTCAGTTACACAGCAGGAAAGCTGACCCCAGAGACTGACCAGAATAGAGAACTAAGAGCATGACACTCTCAGCCCTGTAAAGTTGTAGAAATAAGATGATAATGATGATGATAATGGTTATTACCAAATGTTGAGCAACTATTCAGTAACAGCACAAATTGTGTGTTCATCGGCTAACTGTTAATTAAACGGTGTTAACTGTTTTGCATGCGTGGTTACCTCATTTAGTCTTTCCACAACACCTTGCAAGATGGCTATGAAGAAGAGCAGAGCTCAGATAGGATATGCAACTTATCCAGCATCTCAGAGCTTAAGGGATACCAGTTGGGACCACAGACCTCTACTTCAGACAGACTCCTGCAGGCAGCCACCAGCAACAGATGCTGCTAAGGGCCCTTCTGGTTCTGTGGTTGTATGTTTTTACAATATCTAAGTCACAGCCATGAGAAGTTTTATCTTTCATCAGTGAAGTAAATTCACTTGGTAATATAGAGTTTTGAACTATGAAAACTATTATTATCAAAAATAATTACCACAGTCACTTTGGAGAAAGAACAGGTTCACATACCAAATCTTTGGTGAATTTGGGTCTGATATTTTCTATTTTATTTTATTTTATTTTATTTTATTTTTAAATTTATTTATTATTATTATACTTTAAGTTGTAGGGTACATGTGCATAATGTGCAGGTTACATATGTATACTTGTGCCTTGTTGGTGTGCTGCACCCATCAACTCGTCATTTACATCAGGTATAACTCCCAATGCAATCCCTCCCCCCTCCCCCCTCCCCCCTCCCCATGATAGGCCCCGGTATGTGATGTTCCCCTTCCTGAGTCCAAGTGATCTCATTGTTCAGTTCCCACCTATGAGTGAGAACATGCGGTGTTTGGTTTTCTGTTCTTGTGATAGTTTGCTAAGAATGATAGTTTCCAGCTGCATCCATGTCCCTACAAAGGACACAAACTCATCCTTTTTTATGGCTGCATAGTATTCCATGGTGTATATGTGCCACATTTTCTTAATCCAATCTGTCACTGATGGACATTTGGGTTGATTCCAAGTTTTTTTTTATTTTCTAGAGACAGGGTCTCATTATGTTGCTCAGGCTGGTCTCTAACTCCTGGGCTTAAGTGATCCTGCCACCTTGGCTCACAGGTAGCTGGGACTATAGGTATGCACCACCATGCCCGACTTGGATCTGGCATTGATTGTTTCTGTGTTACCATAAACTTGCAGAAATCCTTGCTTTTCCACAAGGTAATGACAGCAGCACTTCCCCCTTGCACTTTTCTAGCACAGTGTAATGAAATGCAATAGAAACCACAGGAAATACTGTGGTCAGGTTTTGAATCTGAGCTACCACCCTCAACCTGAACACTGTGACAAAGGTACTGTGAATTTTTTTTAAAAAAGAGGGTGACATAGTAAGGAGGTCCTGGTCTTTTTTTAGTGTAAAATCAGCCTGGGCATGATAAGAAACACCACTGGAGGAAGACTGTGGTACGTGACTCATGGCTGTTGGTTACCAATGCCTCCACTTAAACCCAAACTAAGAAAAAACCAGGGGGACCTTACCTAGGAGATCCTCTCAGCTCCCAGAAGCAGTCTGATGGAAAAGGGATGTGATAGGAGGCCTGCCCTTGTGAGAACTGGCATTTCCTACGCTTGGCATTTTATTTGACTCCAAGTTAGGTGACAAGCAGACCTTAAGTGCCTTCTGTTTTCAGAGCCAAGTAGAGATTGCATAAGATCTCCACATCTCATCCCTGGATGGTTAAAGTACTGATTGCTCTCTCATTTCAGCAGGAAGTGAAGTAAGACCACCTGCACTTCTGTAAATTGCCAAGGAAGCTTGCAAAAGATACACTATGGACCCAAAATAAGTTCATACAGAAAGGAAATGTGAATGAATAACAGTAGAAAGATATATGCTTTGTTGGATACATTTTATGTAGATATGTGCTATATGCATCATCTAATATGATCTTCTCAATGACCTTATGTGGTAAGTGCCATGATGATGCCTCATTTTACAGATGGAAAAAATAGAGATGTGAGAGAGGTAAGTGTTGTGCACAAGGACACAGACATGCATATGTACACAGGGGACTAAACTAGGACTCAGCTGTCTGTCTTGTCAGACACTTGTGGGCATCTCCATCACCCCATCTCTTCCCCCACACACAAGGCGACTTTTCAAAATAACCTATTCACGTGTTCTAATTCACTTCCCTTTCTTGTAAGCATTTAAGTTTTCAGTAAAAGTTAAAAAGTCTGTCAACGATTTTCTTTTTTTGGATAATCCCACATTTACCTGTGCTACCTACGGTACCAAGAATCCCTCTTTTCTCCTTCCGTAGTAAAAATAGAAGACAGAAGAGTATTTTCTAATTAATCCCAACTCTTCTGTGATAGAAAAGTGGCCCCAAAGAAATTGAAAGGAAAATAAAATTGAAAGTTAGAAGGTTTTGAGATTTGATAGGAACACGTGTTGATATTACATTGGAGTGGGTCACTGGGAAAACTGATCCATGACTTTTAGTGAAGCTAGAAGCAAGACATGGCTTGTCCTGGTCTGGAGGTTCTGTGCCAGCCACCCCAGGGAAGGTGGACCCTTATTAGTGGATCACCTCACCCGGCCTGATTGGCAGCCCAGGTTCCAAGGCTACAGCCTAACAGTTTCTCGTAATTGTCAAAGAGCAAATGGCCACATCTAAGCTGGAAATGGTTGCACGAGATATTTTAGGGTAAACCTTAAGATTACTTTGAAAAATCAATTAAAACATCCAAAAACACACCAAAAAAAAAAAAAACCCCTCTCTATACTATATTTTTATAGACAGAAATGGCATATTCATGAACACAGCCCACGGAAGCAGTTTCAGATTTGGGGTGAGAGACAGCCAACAGGCAGAGGGGTCTAACAAACATTTGCTGAGAGTGGCAGGCACTTCCGAGGTTGTCTTTACTCTCACAGGATTCTCCTCATCACCCTGAAATAACACTTATTCCTGCCACCATTTTGAAATTGTCGCCATCAGAAAGGTTAAGTGCTTAGTCCAGGGTCACGCTACTGGTTAATGGCTAAGTTAGGAGTTGAACCCTAGTCTCTCTAACTCCCAAATCCGACCTCTTTCCACTGTGTGAGCTTGGTCTCTGAATACTCGGTGGGTAAAGAAGTCCTGGACACGGTTCACTCTTCCTCCCAGTGGTTGTGGTCTGGATGCAGCTTCCAGGAGACTGGACAAACTGCTTCCGGAAGCGGACTCCCTCCCAATTTCCACCCCTCCCCGCAACACCCCGGCCCAGGGAATGAGTGAAAATCAGTTGCTATTCCTCTTCTTATTCCCGCACCTGGGCTCGATTTGTTGCCAGGATTAGAGCACGCAAGCTCAGTGCTCTCGGTTGGACACTAGGGGGCGCCCGAGGCTCACAAAATCCCTGGGATCCCAGTGAGCGTCCCGCAGCCCCTGTTTGGTCATGTTAATAGGAAAGGAATAAACATGGTCCGTCCTCTAAGAAGTTTCACTTACATGGACCAAAATCTACCATGGTTTGAAAGAAACCTGGTTAAATTACTGGGACTATCCAGTAGGCAAGCTGTTTTAGACAACCTAAAGCCAACATACTTTTAGTTCAGTACTATGAGAATACTGAACATATACAAGGACAGGTCCCCATTGTCTGATGGAAAACCGCCATCCTCGCAGCCCAGCCATTGCTAACGTCTAGGATAACCCGGAGTAACCAGAACACAGTTGATCAATGATAAACGAAATAAAAAGCCAAGTGATCAAAAATACTCCAAGGTATACAAGAAAAATAGCCCATATCCAAAGCACTGCTCATCTCCCGCACGTCAGCATTTGTTCACCTTTGTGGAGAGGGAACAGGCATGGGTGAAGTTGGCCACTTGGAGAAGCTGTTGTTTGTTGCACCCAGGAAGCCCAGAGAGCAGCAGAAAGAAGGGGCCGTGTGCTCTCATTTGGTGAAGCCTGGGACAGAGGCCCCAGGTGCCCGCCTCTGCGCTGAGGCCTTTCAAAGCTGTGCTCTTGGCAACAGCCTTTGAAATAACTGGGTGCTGGCAACACAGGCTTGGCATTAATATGCAAATAAGAATACTCCAGGCTCCCACTTCATGCTTTTGGATCGTTTAAAAAATCTAGCCGCTTACCATGACTAACATAAAATAAAGGGGGAAGAAAAAGTGGTACGACCTTCGCTTGGTTTCTCCCACCGACCTCCTTGTGCTGGAGCCAAAGAACTTTTCAAACCAGAGAGGGGGCTGGGGTCTCAACGAGGAGCGGGGACCGCTAAGGGCTAAGGATATTTTCACCTTCCCTCTCTAACAAAAGCTTTGGGATGAATAATAGGCACTACTCAGCTCCGTCAATCAACCTCAGTTGCTCTATTTTCACTGCTACTGAGATGTATAAAAAGCTAAAGTTTGCTACAAAGCCCCCATCGAGGCATTCAGGAAATCCCGGGGAGGCTTACTGCGGGGATGACTGCGAGCTTGCCAGGCGGCGATTGTGCCTCCTTCCTGCCGCTCTGCCTTCCGTGCCTCTTCCTTTGTTTGTCTGCTCCCCTGAGATGGGCCTGCAAGGAGACGCCCCAGAGGCAAGCACATATCTATAATAAGATGTGACAGCGAGTTTGGGGAATTTGCTGGCTATACATCATTATAAAAACGAATTCTGCATCATTACCCGTTGCTTTTCTGAGACACGAACGTGAGTGGTAAGGCTTTCCTATCCCTAGCGCTCTGAGGACAAGGGCAAGCACAGAGCAGGTGTTGACTGGCCAGCCTGCTGGCAAAATGCCCTGCCAGTGGGAGAGGGACAATCTCCAATACAACCTGAATCAGCTGTCAAACTAAGCCTACTACAAACAGCTGAATGGTGAAGAAACAAACAACACTTGTTGAAGTCCTTAGAAGATGAATTACACCTGTTTCAACATTCCTGGCACCCTCTCAGAGGAATCAGAGTTCATGGGCATTTCTTTGCCTCGGTATCCTCAGACAGCAGGGGACTTCAAGCTTTTGCTGTAGAGATAGTGCCATGAGATGAAGAGCTGGAAACAGAGGAGAGACTATATTTTAACTGATAGCACGGAACCAGGAAGAGGTAGCTTTGCATCAAATGCAATGGGATGACCACACTAACGTGGATTTAAAAGAAATCCTCCCAGGTTCCACCTCTGCAGGCTGGTAAACAATGACCTCCATGTCGCCAGTCCACATTCACTCACCCGCACTCTCCATCTCCCAGCCCTTTACTCTCCTGCTTCTGATCTCTGGCCTTGCCCTTAGTATAAGACACAAACATGCACCTGCTGCTTCTGTGGACGCTACCCCTTGATGGGGTTCAGGACATGCTACATCATGTCAATATGGCATCTTACGAGCACAGGGGTTCACACCTGTAATCCCAGCACTTTGGGAGGCCAAGGTGGGAGGATCAGGTGAGCCCCAGAATTTGAGACTAGCCTCAGCAACAGAGTGAGACCCTGTCTCTAGAAAAAAAAATTAAAAATCAGCCAGGCATGGGGGCATGCACCTATAGTCCCAGTTACTTGGGAGGCTGAGGCAAGAGGATCCCTTGAGCCCAGGAGTATGAGGCTGCAGGGAGGCCCAGGGACCAAAGGTGACCTTCCCAGGGACACAGTACCAGAGCAATACTGGAGCAGCAAGATCTTCAGCCCCATGGGCCAAGGCTGTTTCCTGATTGAGCAGATGAGCCCATGGGTTAACTACCCTTGGCCTTTGTCCTTTCTCCCTGTTCTTGCAGATGAGCTGAGTCATCTCAGTGCCTCGGCTCCTTCACTGAACAGGTACTACAACCCCGGAGAAGTAGTGTTATCGGCATCCCATTTTATAGAGGAAGGAACTGAGGCATAAAACAGTCTGTCCAAGATCACACTGTGAATAAGAGGCAGAGGACTGAATAAGGAGGCTTCAGTGCAGAGTCACGTCTCTGCAACATGCTCCACGCTGCTTCTGGGCCATCTCTGCGATTCAAGGCATGACACAATGGGAAGAGCCCCATACTAAGGCATAGGAGACCTAAGTCTTAGTCCCAGTTGGCCAGAGATTAGTGATGTGATCTCACCAAGTTGCCTGTCTTTGTATTTCTTAAATGAGAGATGGAATTAGATCAGTGGTTTTAACTGTTTCATATAAGACCCATTTTTGTCAATTCCATAGGGTACCCACACTGTGAAAACTATCATTTGTCAAAAGAATTGCATTTATTGAGTAATAATTACTTTGTTTTCCTTTTTTTCATGTGATTGTAAATAGTTTATTTTGTTAGGAGTCAGATCTTATTTTCCCACAAGTTAACATAAGTTCATGAATTACATGCAACCAAAAGTCCTTGCCATTAACCCATGCAGCTTTGTAATTGGCTTTTTTTTTACTTTTAAGTTCAAGGGTACATGTGCAGGTTTTTTACATAGGTAAACCTGTGTCATGGGGGTTTGTTGTATGGATTATTGCATTTGTTTTCCATCTTTAACTAAGTCAAACGAGAGGTATCAGTTTCAGCAAGGTCCTTTCTAACTCCTTTTTCTAGATTCTACTCTCTGTTTTCTGCGTCACATGATTGATTACTTTTCTTTCTTCATCCTAGCCATCATATCTTTTCTAATAAGTCTACCTGTTTACTTGGTTTTATCTAACTAGACCTCTAGAAAGTCAACTTCTATATGGGCCAGGAATTCATCTGCCTATCCATCTCTGTATCGTCAGGGTCTAGCATCAAGTATGTCTTAATTTGTTGAACTAAAGATTAAACTGGCTGACTGGTATTGATGAGCCTGTTAGCTCCTGCTATTAAATGGTAAACACATCATTTCAATCTGGCTTTTTCAAGTATTGAAAATAACTTGAAGAACTCCAGTTCTGCTTTTTAAGTCTGGACACTCCATGTTGGAAATGACCAGATGGAATGACCTCTAGGCTCTCATCTGTTTCTGAAACTTCACAGTCCAGTGGTTTCTTTTGCAAAGCTGACTGGGGAGATTCTGTGAAGACTGGGCGCTAGATAGCGTTCTTCCCCACAGAAGCAGTTCATAGGGAGTTGAGGATTCTCAGGTGCCATCTGGCTCCAGACACGGTGATACTTAACTGCACTCACAATGCAGAGACTTCTAGGCAGCAAAACTTCTCTCCCCTTGCTGGTAAAAAGTCAACTTCCTGTGCCATTGCTAACCTACACCCTTTCTACTCAGTTAATATACAGATTATAGAAGTGTATGATTTTCTTTTCACCCTCTCATTCAGAGAAAGATGCTTGGATATGTCCCTTTATGAAGTTAAACATTAGTTTTGTAAGACTTCGCAAATGTTCTGGAAAGCTATGCATGTAGCTGTAAAGATGAGAGGAAGGCAGGATGGGGCAAAAACAAGGGCTGAATTGTGGTGCAATTGCTGCGGAGGCCTCAACCAATCCCATAGGACACTCTGAAGCTGGGAATGATCCTTCTGAGTTGTCCCAAACTGACAGGAAGATCAAGCCATTGACTCACCACAACAGCCTGGCCTTGGCCCTGATCGTCCCTGTAACCTCAAGTGAGGCAGAGTCCTGGCTGAGGGCAAGTCCATCGAGGAGCACAGCTGTGAACTCTCCGCTGCTGGGAGATGGGAACACAGGCCCTGGAGAGGAATCCAGAAAGAGCATCGTGGTATGTCTCTAAATTTCATCTGTTGCTGCTATCATGTTCTAGCATGCTTGATTTGTGAGAATTGAACAGAACAATTTGCTGAGCCAGGACTGTGTTGCATTTAGCAAAAGATGAATTAAACTACAAATAAAAATGACCTGGCCCTCCATGAGCCAGGTTTTCTAACAGAGCAACCACTCCAAAAAGTAAGCACTAGAGGAGTGATGCCACCATGGGCTTGGGAGTAAAAGTCCCTCAGAATTTCCAACTGTTGGAAGAACTGGAACAAGGTCAGAAAGGAGTAGGTGATGGCACAGGTAGCTGGGGTCTAGAAGACAGTGAAGACATGATACTTACAAGATGGACAGAGACGGTAATCGGGCCTCCAAGAACAATTGATGAAAACTGAATATACAGCCTTAAAATAAAATGTGGACCTAAATACCCAGAAGCACCCACTTTGAAAGATTTTTAACAAAAATTAATATGAATGGAATTAAGAGTTCTAATGGAGTGGTAGACCAAGAGCCGTATCAGTGCTAGCAAAATGGCAGAATTCATATAGCATCAAAGTGGTTCTGCTGGTGTGAGTTGACTGAAGGATACAAAATAAATTTTAAAAATCAGAGATACAAAGTTGTTCTGCAAGAGCTTTAGCGCCTAATGATGTCTAAAGAAAATATGAAACCCCCTCAGTCACCTGAAGGACACTGTTATAGCAGTTAATCAAAAAGTAAAACCACGGGACCTTCACCTCTTCCCTCATTCAATTGAAGCAGTCTTCATTTTCCACAGTAGTAAATTTTCTAGGTACATCTTATAGACCTGAAAGTACTGAAAAGAAAGTTTCCATTCAAAGGAAATTTATCTTAAGATACTAGAAATGATACTAATTTTTTGTCCATTTGAAATATATAAGTTGTGCTATAACAAATCATCATGTCAAGTGTAACCACTGTCCACGTAGTTGAACTTCTGGGATCAAGAAAATATATTTAAATTGATTCCCGTCATAACTGATGGGACACATCTAACTCAACTGTAAAAGGACACATCACACAATCACCTTGCTGCTGATAACATGGCCTGGGGTCTCTGCCTTCTCCCACTGCCCCCGCTCCTTCCCCCTGCAACAGCCCTCCAGCCTGGGGCGTGGCTTGTTAGAGTAGACGTGATGATTTAGGGTTGCAGCCTGTGGAACTACTGCTGGGTATGCGGGGTACTTTGCCTGCATCCCTGGTTTTTTCATTTAAGCCTTAAATGATGCCTCTTCTAAGCCATCCTCTTGTCCCCACACTCCTCCATTCCCACCCTTGGCCAAAGCATAGATTGTAACCCCTCCACTTCCCTCTGAGATTGGCCTATGGTGAGGACAGGGATATCTCCGTATCTTCTCTCTCCCACTTTATCCAGGGGTGCTGTTTTTTCTTCCCCCTCCTCAAGTCCCTTTTTGCACTGTCACCACCCAATACTTTCCATGACATTTCCTTGCTTTGGCCAGAAGCCAGGTAAAGTTGGAACAAGTCTCTTACCTGCCTTGTTTAGTTTTGGAACTGCATTTATTCACTTGCCACCAGCCTGGGAAGTAAATATTAGGTCCTCAGCTCTGACACCCTCTGCTATCATCATCAGCTGATGAGTTTTTTTGGCTCAGATTTTGATAAGAAAAGAACAGTCAACCAGGGTTACTCAGACCTGCCAGCTCTCAGTCTTTGGTGGCTAAACTTGGAGAAAGGCCTCATGAAGACACTTGTAAGCACACATGATCCCTCTGAATTGCTTTCTTTTCCTTTAATTTCTTCTTCAACTTTTAAAGATTGTAGAAGTTTTAAACAGGGCTCTCATCTGGACATCCTTTCAATCCACTGGAGTCTAGTGTGGAATCTGGCAGCTGGAACATAAAGAACCTTGAATTAAGCACATCCTTTGGTTTTGGTAGTGCTGTGTCTCAAGATCCTCAGCAGGGATTAGGAAAGAACTCAGTGTGCACAGCAGAACCTGGAAATTGGTGGGCTTGACTTCCTGGCAAAGTGCTGCATTTTTCCACTTTCTGTTCAGGACCACTAAACGCTGAAATGTGGATGCCTACCAAAATAAAAGAAATTCATTGTGTACTGAAATAAAACAAAGAGCCCCACAGGAAGGTTTCCTAACATTCCTCTCTCTCTCTCTCTCTCTCTCTCTCTCTCTCTCTCTCTCTCTCTCTCCTCCCATCAGTTACCTTCTTTCTTTTTCTTGTCCTCTTCTCTGTTAGTTTTATTCTTAAGCTTGGCTGTCAGAGGCAGCCTTTAACGGATGTGTGATTGGGCCTTTCAGGCCCCCTAGAGAAGAAGGCTGAGGGGACAGGGAGGGATGAGGCTTGGATGATAAGTGAGGAAAGGAAGAGGGGAACTTAGAGGGATGGAGGGATGGGAAGGAGGGGAAGTCCTCTTTTTGAGTCAATAGAGTCAGAATCCTTTTGCTGACCAGAAACACACATGTGATGGCTGTTTTAAGTGGAAGGAAATGATCCAGTCTTCTGAGGATACAGAATTTAAAGCTGAGCGACGTGGTACCCTAAGTTCTGTATTGCAGAAAAGGAGGCATTCTGATCTTGCAGATGAAAGGGGCATTTCTCTGATATCAAACGTTAGCACAAGAAATGTGTCCTGGGTTATTTCCATTTGTCTTTACAGACCAGTGAGTCACCTGAAGACTTAAACTTACGTTCAATGCTAGAAAGGTCAGGGGTTGTTGAAATTGTGCTGGCCCTGACTCCATGAGCTTACTTTTCAGACCTTATAGGAAACTTGCCCACCCCCCGTTAGATGGTCTCTACTTACTTCTTCAACTCATTGACTAGTGAGCATTGCATGTCTCATGCTGAAATGCAAAGTGGAATTTATTTGTTTTCTTTTTTGTGTGTGTGTAAAATATACCAATTATTTAGATTCCAGGGAATAGCCATTGAAGAAATCTATTGTAAATGTTTTATTTCAAGACAGACTTATTTTTGCAATTGTTACCAGATGGAAGGTCTTGACTGTGAGTTGTCCGGGTTCTTAGCACATTGAACAAAGAACTGAACAAAATGCACAAAGCAACAAAAGAACGAAGTAACAAAAGCACAGATTTATTAAAGCAAAAGTACTTTCCACAGAGTAGGAGCCTGTAGGAGCTCTTGTAGGAGCGGGCTCCAGCAAGTGGTTCAAGAACTCCCCCACCCATTAGGATTTTTATTAAGATATGTATTAATTTTTATTAAGCTTGGTAATGCCCCTAGGTGCCCTTTAGAGGCCTCCAGTTGGTCACACCGAAGGATTGGCCTGTGACCAATCAGTGGCTGAAGTGGAGACTTGGCTCATGGTCAATTAGAGGCTGAAGTGGAAACTTCTGTCTTGTTATCACAGGAGCTAGGATGCATGCTGCATGCTGCTTAATGCTGCCTAGAACTGGCTACACCTGCTGTTCTTTTGCTTATGCCTTAACCCTTGGTTAGCCTAATTCCCAATTCTCTTGCCTCACAACAACTCACTCCTTTGACAATTACCCTTTCCCTTTCAAGGAGGCATGAGAAAACCTCTAATTAGATCCATGGAGGCTGTGGTCATAAAGAAAGCCCCCAATTCACACACAACCCATGAGTCTCAGCCTTCCTGCCCATCTTCACCCTTCCCTCAGCTTGGGGGAGATCTAGGATCCCTTGAGAAACTATAAATGAAGAAGACAAAGAGGAATAAGTTAAGGAAATCAAGAACAAGTTGGGACCACTAAGCCCACCTTTTTGACCCCATCTGTGTTGGGGGTTGGGAGTTGTGGAGCTCTGGCTCCCAGGTGATCAGGCCTTGTGGTAAGGACAAGGGCTCCAACATTGCAGAGAGCCTGGCATGGAGTCCTAGTCTTATAACTTAACCTGCCACGTTCTTGGGGTATGTTATTTAATCTCTTGGCACCTAAGTTATTTTACTGAATAAAATGGAGATATGACAGTACTAGCTCTGAAGCTTAGTATGAGAACTAAAGGAAATAACGTATTCAAATGCAAGCTCCACAAGATTAGAGACATTTATTTCATTTGCACTATAACCCCTAATGCCCACACCAGTATTCTTGGTGCTCAAATATTTGTTGAGTGAGTGATATAGGTAAACCACTTAGCATAGAGCCGGAGCACAACCCATGCTCACAGCAACATAATGTTTTGCCAGAGATGCTTGCTGCACTCTGCTTCTAACCCAATCCGACATCCACCAACAGTTCTCGTATTTGGCTCTCTCATGCAGATTTGTGCAGGGGAACTGTGAGATTATGGTGGTGGTTAGAGACTTAAGGTTGGTGCTTGGAGCCTACTGAGGAGTGGGCCCAGCATGGGTGGGGTGCCAAGCTGATGAATTTCACACAGCAGGGATCCTGGAATGTTTGAGGAGAGGCCGCTGGGTGCTGGTAAAGGGGTCCACTGGGGAGCTGGCAGGAAGCCGAAGATCCAGCATGCTTGGTTTGTTTCAGGAACTTTCCCAGGACTGGCCCAAGACCCAGGAAAGGAGGACGTTTTCTTTTTCTTTTTTCTGTATTCTTTTCCCTCCTGATTGTCTGACTTTCTGTTGCCAAACCTCAGAACCTAGCCTCATACAATGAATTCTACAGCTGGGCCACATTTTGGATTGGATGGGCTCTTGTTAGCTGGAGAGAGATCTGAACTATAAGTTGACACATTGTTTCTATGAGAAATTCATTCTCAATGCCAAACAGATGATTAATGGCCCAGGTCTCAGAATGAAATCCATTCTGTCCTCTGTCCTGGAATCCAGACAAATCAGGGCTTGTCTTGGTGTATGTGTGGGAGGGGCACTAGGGAGTTCTGTCTGCATAATAAAGACCTCATAGGACCCCCAAAGAAGAGTCAAGGTAGACTATGAGACAGACAGCCCCAATGCAAAAAATTCTTAAACAGACTGGAGGGGTGCAAAGGAAGGCTGAGGATACATTAGCTCCACAACACTGCAAAAAGTTTTCTAGCAGGGGAAGAGCTCTACTGAAGAGTGTGTGTGTATGCACTGGCTTGTCTGAAGACACTCTATTGAGAGCAGCCCTCTAAGTATTGTTCAGATTCCCTCCCAGGAAGCTCTTAAGGAATCCAGTGGCATGGTCCCAGGGAAAGAAGGATACGAAACCAGCAGAAAAGGCTGAGGAAAGATGTGTAGCACTAGTTAAACCCAGAGAGGGAAGTCCCCTTTCAGTCATCTCATCAAAGATTTACCATGCTAGTGGAAGGGTTCTCTCACCTCACCAAGAGCAGCAACTTTGACATGTCAGTATTGGGGATGGGGAGAAGACTGACCATTCAGCAGCCAAGGACTGACCTGGTCACCCAAGGGGAGGAGCCCACAAGTAGTGAGCCAGGACTATGGGTGCCCACAGCCTCCTCACTGCCAGGAGGACCCAGAATGCCCACCCCACCAATACCACCTGAATGCAACACTCTTAGCTTGTATGATTTGGGAGAACTGCAGCTATTCTTATAAAAACACTTCTAGAGAGGGGCTTCAAGATGGCTGACTAGAAGCATTTCATACCCACCTCCTGCACTTAGAAGAACCAAAATAGTATATAGACAGTCACACTTCAAATACATTATCCCAGAGAGAATGATAGAATTGAACAGATAAGTGACAGGAAACATCAAAAGCAGGGAAAAAGAAGGGAGAGAGGCAGCCTGCCTGGCCAGGGCAAGTAAGATGAATGTGCGTTCCCCTACTGCCAACCCAGGCTGTAGTCACTGAAGATGACTACACCGTCTTCAGTGGCAGTGCCTTAGCATGGATGCTGCCATTCCTCACCTGAGTACTCCACCTAGGACTTGAGGATCACCCTGGCTCTCACCTTTGGGAGGTCTGAGCACAAGCTCAGCCAATGTGGCTTCGCCCATCCCCAACTCCAGGATAGAGCAAACAGCCCAGGGTTCTGGGGATTGCCCAACCCAACCCACCACCTTGAGAACCTGAACACTCCTCCCAGGGACGTGAGGTTGGACCTAAACTCCTGGCACTACCACCTCAGCTGGTGCTGACCAGCAAAGGCCATCTGCAGGCCTGGAGACTGGCCTGCCCAGTCCGTTGGAGCCACCACCAACATCAATGCATACTGCCTGTGACCCAGAGAATCACCTTACTTCTGCTACTGCTATCACCTATGCCATGTCAGCTGTCCGATGTGCCTGAGAACCCACCCACTCACCTGGTCCATCATTGCCACTACTGGCATCGAAGCAAGCCACTTGGAAACCTAAGAATTGACCCACCAGTAACCATGAACACAGACACCATTGTATACCACCTTGGGCCAAAAAATATAGGCATACTCAGCCCACCACTGCCACCACTGTGGCCTGAATATTGGCACACTTGGCATGCTAGTCCCCAACACAACTTCACCACAGCCTCCAGTAATAACCACACCCTAACTCACTACAGAAAGCACAGATACTCCCATGCTGTTTACAGTCCAAGAAATCATACAGAGACTACCCTACTGCATGCACTCAGAATCAAAGCCACAGTATCCTACCCAACCAACACCATAGATATAACTTCAGAAAAAGTCGTCCCCTGCAAAAGTAAATTCAAAAATGAGACGAAACAACTGTTACACCAACCATTACATCAGATATCAACATAAGGACCCAGGAAACATGAAAAAGCAAGAAAACATGACACCTCCAGAGGAACACAATAATCCTCTAGCAATAGATTTTAATAAAAAAGAAATTTTTGAAATTCCTGATAAATAATTTTAAACATTGATTTAAAGAAGCTCAGTGAGATACAAGAGAATTCTGAAAAACAATATTAAAAAAATCAGAAAACAATTCAGGATATGAATGAGAAATTTAACAAAGAAATAGATATTTTTTGAACCAAATAGAAATTCTGGAAGTAAAAAATTCATTGAAGGAAATACAAAAGCTCTCGATACATTTGAAAGCTTCAACAGTATATTAGATCAGGCAGAAGAAAGAATCTCATTATCTCAGAATCCCTTTTGAAATAATCCAGTTAGGCAAAAAAAAAAAAAAAAAAAAAAAAAAAAAAAAAAAATTAAAAGAATTAACAAAGTCTTTGTGACATTTGGGACAACATAAAGCAATTGAATATTTGCATTATTGGTATCCTCAAGGGCAAAGTGACAAAGGATTAGAAAACCTATTTAATGAATAGATGAAAACTTCTCAAGTCTAGCGAGAGATTTGGTCATTCAGATACAGCAGACTCAGTAATCCCCAAAAAGACACAATGCAAAATGGTCTTCTCAATGGCACATTATACTCAATCTGTTTAGTGTCAAAGGTAAAGAGTGAATCTTAAATACAGCAAGAGAAAACCATCTAGCAATCTATAAAAGAACCCTCAGCAGACTAACAGCAGATGTCTCAGCAGAAACCTAACAGGCCAGAAGAGAATGGGATGGCATACCCAAAGTGCTGAAAGAAAAAAACAAAACAAAACAAAAAACTGCCAGCCAAGGATATAATTTCCAGCAAAATTGCACTTCATAAATGAAGAAGAAATAAAGTCTTTCCCACACAAGCAAATGCTGAGAGAATTTATTAACCACTAGACTGAACTGGGCCTACAAGAAATACTCAAGGGAGTTCTAAATCTGGAGTGAAAAAAACAACATTTACCATCATGGAAACACACAAACATATAAAACTCACTGGTAAAGTAATCACATGAAGGAGGAAGAAAAAGGACTCAAATCGTACCACTACGGAAATTCACCAGACCACAATGACAATCAACATGAGAAAAAGTAAAGAACAAAGAATATTTACAACAACCAGAAAACAACTAACAATATGACAGGAATGAACAGAGCTTCACATATCAATAATAATTTTGAACATAAACAAATTAAATTAAATTCTGAAAATATAACGGCTGAATGGATTAAAAAACATGATCCAACTCACCATACCAGTAAAGACACATATAGACTGAAAGTAAAGGGATGGAAAGACATATTCCATGCAAACAGAAATCAAAAGCAAGCAGGAGTAGTTATATCAGATAAAACAGACCTTAAGTTGAGAACAGTAAAAAACTGAAACAAAAATAAAAAACATAGGAGGTCATTATATGTTGATAAAGGGATCAATCCAGCAAGAGGGCATAACAATTCTAAATAGATATGCAGCCAGCACTGGAGCACCCAGATTCATGAAGCAAATATTACTAGATATAAAGAGATAGAGTGCAGTACAATAATAGTGGGGGATTTCAACACCCCACTCTCAGTATTAAACAGATCATTTAGACAGAAAGTCAACAAAGAAGCATTAAATGTGAACTGGACTTTAGACCAAATGGATCTAACAGACATTTACAGAACATTCTATTCAATAATTTCAGAATATACTACAATCTTTTCATCAATACTTGGAACATTCTTCAGCATAGACCATATGTTACTCTACAAAACAAGTATCAACAAATTCTGAAAAATCAAAATTATATCAAGTATCTTCTCAGAGTGCAATGGAGTAAAACTAGAAATCAATACCAAGAGGAATTCTGGAAACTATACAAATACATGGGAATTAAATAACATGCTCCTGAATGACAATCAGGTAAATAAAGAAATTAAGAAGGAAATAAAAACATTTCTTGAAACACATGAAAACGGAAACACAACATACCGAAATCTGTGGGACACAGCAAAAGCAGTGTTAAAAGAGAAGTTTATAGCATTAAATGCCTATATCGAAAAGGTAAAAAAATTACAAACTAACAACCTAACAATGCACCTAAAGGAACTAGAAAAGGAAGAATAAACCAAACCCCAAATGAACAGAAGAAAATAAATAATAAATATCAGAACAGAACTAAATGAAATAGAGGTTTAAAGAAATACAAATCATTAACAAAACAAAAGTTGCTCTTCAAAAAATATAAACAAAATGAATAAACCACTGGCAAGACTAACCAAGAAAAGACCCAAATACACAAAATCAGAAATGAAAAAGAAGACATTACAACTGATACCATAGAAATACAAAAGATCGTCAGAAATTATTATGAACAACTATATGCTGACAAATTGGAAAATCTAGGAAATAGATAAATTCCTGGAAACATGCTATCTACCCAGATTGAATCAGGAAGAAACAGAAAACCTGAGCAGACCAATAAAAAGTAGCAAGATTGAATCCATAATAAAAAGTCTCCCAACAAAGAAAAGTCCAGGACTGGATAGATTCACAGCTGAATTCTACCCAAGGTACAAAGAACTAATACCAATCCCTCTGAAATGATTCCAAAAAAGAGGGAATGCTCCCTAATTCATTCTATAAGGCCAGCATTACCCTGATCCCCAAACCAGACAAGGACATAATAAAAAAAAGAAAACCACAGACCAATACCCCTGATGAACACAGATGCAGAAATCCTCAACAAAACACTAGCAAACTGAATCCAATACTATGTTAAAAAGATAATACACCAAGATCGAGTGGGATTTACACTAGGGATGCAAGGATGGTTCAACACTTGAAAATCGATAAACATGATACATCACTTTAACATAATGAAGAACAAAACCATATGATCATCTCAATAGATGCAAAAAAAAAAAAGGTTGGATAAAATTCAACATCCCTTCAGAATGAAAACTCTCAACAAACTAGGAATACCTCAAAATAATAAAAAACATATATCATAAATCCACAGATAACATTGTGCTGAATGGAAAAAAGTTGAAAGAATTTTCTGTAAGAACCGAAACAAGATAAGTATGCCCACTTTTAACCAATTCAGCATAGTACTGGAAGTCTTAGCCAGAGCAATCTGGCAAGAGAAAGAAATAAAAGGCATCCAAATTGTAAAAGAGGAAGTCAAATTGTCCATCTTGTATCCAGAAGAATCTAAAGACTCCACCAAAAAACTCCTAGGTTTGATAAATGAATTTAGCCAAGTAGCAGGATAGAAAATTAATGTACAAAAATCAGTAGCATTTCTATATACCAATAATGAGCTAGCTGAGAAAAAAAAAAATCAAGACGGCAATAGCTACAAAAAAAAAAAAAAAAAAAAAAAAAAAAGGACCTAGGAATAAATTTAACCAAGGAGGTGAAAGAGCTCTACAAGAAAAACTACAAAACACTGATGAAAGAAGTTGAAGAGGACACAAACAAATGAAAAAATATTCCCTGCCTATGGATTGGAAGAATTAATATTGTTAAAATGACTATATTGTCCAAAGCAATCTGCAGAATCAGCACAATCCCCATCAAAATACCAACACCATTCTTCACAGAATTAGAAAAAAATCTTCACAAATGGAACCAAATGGAACCAAAAAGAAGAGCTCGAATAGCCAAGACAATCCTGAGCAAAAAGAACAAAGTTGGAGGCATTACACTACCTGACTACAAAGGTACAGTAACCAAAATAGCACATTGGTATAAAAATAGACACCTAGACCAATAGAATGGAATAGAGAACCCAAAAATAAAGCCACATATTTAACAGCCAATTGATCTTTGACAAAGCTAACAAGAACCTACACGGGGGAAAGGACACCCTCTTCAATAAATGGTGCTGGGAAAATTGGTAGCTGCATGCAGAAGAAAAAAATTGGACCCTTATCGTTCACCATATACAAAATTCAACTGAAAATGGATTAAACGCTTAAAAGTAAGACCCAAAATTATAAAAATACTAGAAAAAATACCTAGGGGAAACTCTCCTGGACTTTCTTATAGGCAAAGAATTTATGACTAAGACCTCAAAAGAACAGGCAACAAAACCAAAAATAGACAAATGGGACTATAATAAACTAAAAAGATTCTGCACAGCAAAGGAAACAATCAACAAAATGAAGAGACCACCTGTTAAATGGAAGAAAATTTTTGCAAACTATTCACTTGACAGGGGACTCATATCCAGAATATATACAACAAACTCAAACGACTCCTCAGGATCCTTGGAAGAATCCGGGAAAGGTATATTTATTTCAGCGGTGGCTCAGTTCCCTGTGCTGTGATGTGAATATGCACTTCCATCTTCTCAACCTTTTCCGATTTCTATGCACAGGAATATTTACTGCCCTTCCTATCACCTTCAAATGACAGTAAAGCAAGACCAAACTTTTTATCATCTGCTCTTCAGCCTCATCATAGACAAGATATGTGTGAATCCTTTCAAAGGCCCAGACACAATCTTGTTCACCTCCGTAACCTCCTCCAGTAAAAAAGAAAGATCAGCCATTTCTATTTCGAATCATCATTTTCAACCAAAGCTCTTCATTAAATCACCCAAGGAACTTTTTAAAACACACAAATGGCTGTTCCATTTTCCCCTTCCTTCATAAATTATGATAATCATGGCTTCCATCAATTGAGGGTATATTTTATGCTAGGTGTCGGGTTACACTCTATATACACTTCCATATTGGGGTCTCACAACCGAGCCCCTTATTTTATAGAGGCAGCAGCTGCGGCTCAGAGAGATTAACAGTGGGAAGACAGTCCACAGCCTACGCTTAAAGGAGCTGGCTGGGAAATCGTCCTCTTGAACAAATGACTGTTAGGGGAACACTAGTTATTAGAGAAACAGGAATATGTACTCCCTGCTCTGCCTTAGCCATGGACAGCATTCAAGGACTGGCTATACTGGTGGTTACCTGGGACTCTGATATCTACTCATTTCTGGAGAGTTGTTTCCTATAACTTATCCCAGACTATCATGGACACAAACAAAATGAATGCAGAGGCTTGATTTCCAATCAAATTGCTCTGGATTCAGTTCCGGGAAGGAGTGGTACAGAACTGGTATGACTAAGAGCACTCAAAGCCTCAAGCTTTTTACACAGCAAAATACAACTGATTCATGACCGGGGCTTATGAAGCACACAGAAAACATCTGATAAAATACACATTTATTAGAAATTTTTCAGCAGCATTATTTCCAGTTGTTTATCTAATCAAAGTACATTTCCAAGTAATTACAATCAGTACTCAAAATATGAGCAACAAATATTTTGAGAACTCTGGAATAAAATAATCAGTAGTATATGTTTCATTCATCCATCCATCCATTCATTCATTGTTCAACAAATGTGCAATATTAGCACAGAGAGTCAGGAATGCTATTTGCTATGGGAAAGTGTGTATTCCTGCCATGGTTCCTACTGTGCAGACTATACCCACTATTTAAGAGAAGAGCTGGAAGCTGGGCACAGTGGCTTACGCCCATAATCCCAACTACTCAGGAGACTGAGCTGGGAGGATCACTTGAGCCCAGGACTTCAAGATCAGCCTGGGCAACATAGCAAGACTCCATCTCTTTAAAAAACAAAACAAAACAAAACAAACAAACAAAGAAAAGATCTGGACTGTACAGTACATTCTAATATGAAGGTACACATTTCACCAAAGGGCCTAATAAAAAGCTTAAAAAGAATGGTTTCCCTTTCTATTCAGGTTCAACTTAGGAAATAAATAGTGATTATAATGATATTTTCATAGAAACAAAAACCCAGTTGAGGCTTTGCTTAACTGGTATTTTTTTTTTTTTTTTTTTTTTTTTTTTGCACCTTATTTTATGAAGACACAGATTTGGTTTCAGAAATTCAGCTACTGAGCTCCAGCTACTGGGGCAGGTGACCACCTTGAATGAGAAATTGCTCCAAGGTCCATCAAGCAGAAGAGCTCATTTAATTAACTACAAACTCAATGCAGGACACTGGCACTTAATGATATGGGATTTCCTCATAGACATCACAAATACAAATGTTGCCTTGGCAGCTAGTGAGAGAACACACATGAAACGAGAGTTCTGATTAGACAATCCCAACACACAGAAGGGCCAAACTGAATTGCTTTGTCTACCTTCTGTATTATCTGAGGAGTCTACAGTCGAGTCCAGATGTCTATACAACACATAGGGGCCCCTATCAACATACCCATTAATCAAATTGACATGTAATATTGAACATTAATTAAGTGCTAATGTGTAAAAATGGACCCAAGAGCAGGGCCTGGACTCCTTTCCTAGATAATTTGATAGGAAATACGAGCAGTGCCTCTTCTTTAGACACAGCTAAAGGTCCCAAGTCAATTCCTTTTCTCGCTGGATCATTTACTATAATGATCACCACCCAAATCAGCAGATACCTTTATTAGCAAATTTGGTAACAGGATAATTTTTCCAAAATTTACAAATATACAATATATTTATAGTATTACCTTCAGACAACTTCAGTGCAAAGATATACATATAGTACATTGTGATAATTATTTGTAAAAATATGAGACGGCATAAGTAAAAAAAGACACACAGGATATTTCCAACTACAGGCAAACAGGGAAAAATATATTTTTTCATAAAGTACTGAATGTTAACTTTTTTCATCTGTTTGTAAAAAATATATGTGCAAAAGTGTGTTTCTAATTATTCCCTAAATAGCTGGTATAGCTATACTTCAGAGTCTTCTTTAACAAGATTTGCAGTGTCTTTAAAAGTGTCTTCTGTTGCGGAATAGGTTGGAGTTGGGTCTCTTCTCGAAGGAGGCTTAGGCTTAGCAGGGAGCGAAGGTGATGGAGGTGGGGTCGCAGCAACAGTTTCCTTTTGTTCGTTCTCCATCTAAGAACACAACGTAACAGGAATCAGCCATTTATTATCCCAAGGTCAACATACATGGTTTTTCATAAAGAAGACTATTTGTGGCCACTCTGCTTAGAATAATCTAAGTGTGTGTCCAATTTGACCAATCACATAATTTCTAAGAAAAAATGTCTGTGCTAAGAAAAATTGTTAAAAATTACCTGTGCATAGATTGGATTTTCAAAGTTGGTAGTTTGTTTAGTTTTTCGTTTGAAGAGATTCCATTTTGTCACCTAAATAAAAAGGGGAAAACAAAAACCTCTCAGTAATGGTATGATTTTGTGGGTTTCTTTTCCTCCCGTCTCAATTTTAAAGTTTCTTCTTACTGAAGGGTAAAGCAATTTGGGACCTGGAACCATGATTCAGCCCATGTGGTAAATCGTTCAATTCCTCCTGTGGTCCCTGAACAGTAACTGAAACTCTCCGGGCTCTTTTCATCCAATGGTTTTAAATACTTCTTTGATTTTAAATTTATATATTACAGAATTTGTGCCATAGTATCTACAAGCAGATCACATGGTTACCTCAGTACAGAGAGAACACATAAAACAGACACACACAAGATGCATCTGGAGAAAAAGAGATTTCTGGGGCTGCTTGAAAATTGGGTGTGGATGGCGAACCCAAACTATAACTCTTATTCCCTAAAGTAACATTCTTTGGTCAACTCAAGAGTATCCCTTCTCCCTTCACCATTCCCTCCTGTATCATAATAATAATAATAACAAAAACATCTAACATTTATTGAGTGCTTACTCTAAGCGTTTTACAAGTTTCTGATTTTTTTTTAAGAAACCCCAGAAGTAGGTACACTTATTATCCCATATTTGCTGAGTCATGGCAAGATTATACAACTGAATTGCAGGTAGAAGGGCAGGTAATGATTACTCAGCGGACCCAGGGGCCCATAAACTGGAGAACCCAAAGAGAATCACGCTGGACCATGGTGCGTGGCCCACGCCTGACTGAAAAGTTGCCTGTCGTGCTGACTGCCAGACAAGGGAACAGACAGCCTACTCTCAACAGGAGCCGAGGCAGCCCGCAGGTTTTATGGGGTGCCTCTCACTCTGTGAAAGCAGGGGACCAGCCTGTGGAGGAGTGGGGAACACAGGGCTACAGAAGTAGAAGAGGTCTTCACTTTAACCCACATTCAAGTGAGTTCCTGCTTTGTACATAGTGTCCCCAGGGGGAACAGGAAGACATTCAGGTCAGAGCCCTGCCTCTGGGCCCTTACAGTTAAGTGGGGCGGGCCAAAATCTCTTAGATGTCATTGCTTCAAAATGAAATGGCTAACTTGGAGTTAAGCAATTACTAACAGGAGAAAAGGAATAGTGACTTTTTTTTTTTTTCTGTCTCCTTGGGGGATCCTATGCATATCAATGTAACTTTTGGAAAATGATAGAACTGAATTTTTTTTTTTTTTTTAATTTTTTGAGATGAAGTCTTGCTCTGTCACCCAGGCTGGAGTGCAGTGGCGCAGTCTCGGCTCACGGCAACCTTTGCCTCCCAGGTTCAAGCAATTCTCCTGACTCAGCCTCCTGAGTAGCTGGGACTACAGGCATGTGCCACCACACCCAGCTAATTTTTGCATTTTTAGTAGATACGGGGTTTCACTGTGTTGGCCAGGCTGGTCTTGAACTCCTGATGTCGTGATCCACCTGCCTCGGCCTCCCAAAGTGTTGGGATTACAGGCGTAAGCCACCGTGCCCAGCCCGTGTTTTTAATTGTTAGTCTTTTAACATATTTATGGATGAAAGACACATTTGTGAGACTCTGGCATGTTCAAATCAACCTAGGTGATCTCACCCAAGCACCTCTACTGCTTTTAAGTCATGCTGGCTATTATCTCAGTGCCCATGACACAAGAAATACAGTAAGATCCCTGGACGTATCATGGAAGACACATTTTAGAGGGTCTCAGCCTCACTAATGTAAAAAAGTAAGAGGAACCAAGGTATTACAAAGGGAAAGAGAAATATTACAAAGGGAAAGAGAAAGAAAGGACTACAATTGGTGAAGATCTGCTCTCCTTTGAAAGATCCTGTCAGTATACATTTTGTTTCTGATACCAGACATGCAGGTCAGAGGTAACAGACATGCAGGCAGAGGTTTCAGCCTCCCCACCGCAGTCACCTTCCTGCACCAGCTGGGGAAAATCTCTGTTTAGTGAAGAAGATCACTAGACTAGAGATGGACTGAGAAAAAATGTTGAAAATACAAAATAAATCTGGCACTAGCTTGAGGTTGACTCAGGCTTGGAGGACCAAATATATGACATTCAAGTATCCATGTGTCTGTGGAAAGTTAATCTTCAAAATCCATTTTTAATACAGCTTAAAGAAAAAATGTTTAGTCCCTTGAAAAATATGAGACTGAAAATTCCTTTCTAGACAATATTTATGTATGTCTGTGAGTGTATGTGTGTGTGTGTGTGACATGAGAAGAAGAAATAAGGGAATTTGAGAAGGCATATAGAAACCTTATAGAGACTCTTCTCAGCATCAATTTAGCTCAAATTTTATTTTGATTTAAATGAGCAGAACAGAAACCAACGTTTAAGGTGACAGTGAGACTGCCAAGTTATCCAGATATCAGTGTTTATAGATTATGAAATTTGAGAAATAAAGATTGTATAAAATGGTAAAATTTCCAACTACTCTTAGACTTTCATTTCTTTACATTACTTCACAAAATTGGTCATAGAATCTTAGAATAGAGACATTCCAGATCCTAGTGGTTCTCAACTAAGAGTGAGTACACATGTGTTGGGGGACGGGAGGTGATTTATGGGGTCACAATGAATTAGGGAAGACACTACTGGAATTTAGTGGACAGGAACCAGAAATACTGAAATTTCCTGAGTGCATAGGACAGTTTTGTAGCACAAAGAAGTGTCCCACTCAATATGCCAATAGTGCCCCCAGTGAGAACTATTATTGAGGACTGTAGCCCCAGAGGTAAAACAGTTTGTCCAGATGCAAACAGCAATATTGAGATAGCTGCATATGCATTCATTAAAACAAATGATACACATTAATACAGAGTTTAATATCAAATATATTTATTGAATTTTTTCCTGGAGAACAAATAGTGTACCAATTGCAAAGGACCTGCAGGCATGTTTAAGAAGCTCCATCTACTGGCATTTTTTTCTTTCAGTCTCCAGTATTAAACACCATGCCTGACACATCGAGAGCAATAACTTTAGTTAGATGATTGGTTGGCCAATAATTAATAGATGGATGATGAATGGGCAGAGTCTGTAAATTCGTGCCATCTAGTGGTAAAGATCTGTAATAGCAGGAGCGGGAAGAACAGCTTAAAGGAATAAAGATGCATGCTGTAGAGAAATCACGACACACAGAGAAGAATCTTTCATCTGTATCTTTGACACAGTGAAATCTTTATTCATACTGAGTCTATTTCTCAACTTAAGTGTCCCTGGTCTGAAGGTACTGGATCCAGAAGTCTACTTGTTCTTCTTTGTGACATGTTCTCCCATGTTACAAGGAACATTATTCCCAACTCAATGTTAGAATGTAGCTTTACTTGGTGGAAAGTTTTTCAATCTATGACTTTTTAAAAAATTATGTTTATTAACTGTCAACACATCTTGGGATCTTTGATCATGTCAGAGTCTCCCTTGTTTGCTTAAGGTTAATAACAACCCAGCCATCCCAAAGTTTTTCCAAATCCCACATTATTTCAGGAGTCAGCAACTTACCTGAGTTCCATCAGCAGCTGGGGAAGTTGGGCTTGTCTCTGGAACTATCTCAGAAGGGTTTATGGGACTCCCATAATTCTTATTATCCACATTTCCAGATACAGTCACCTGTGGACATATTAAAGGCCTTTACCCAATTTTGAAAGAATTCAGTAGCAAATAAATTTGCTGTAAAGTTTGTACGAACTCTGGCTCTTTTTGCCATCTTGTTCTCCCACAGACATCATCAGGCACCATTTTTATTGCATGACCCAGAGGCCAGGACTAAACATCACTCCCACCGCCCCAAAATCAAGAGCAGCAACCACTAAGTTACCTCATACCTTAGTCCTGGGAGGCAAATACAGCCCTCACTGGTCCCACTCTCACTTACTACTAGCAATTTCTACTGTATTCTCTATGCCTTCTTACTCCCACTGTTGACCAAATTTTTGGATAAAGATATTCTAGTTATATACTGGAAGCCAAATCCTAGAAGAACAGCAAGAATAATTCCCCAACCTCACTGATGAACTGAGAATCCTATCTTTGGATCTTAATAATTTCTTTGAATATTAATAAATCCTATCTTTGGAAATTAAGATTTCATAGTACTACTAAAAAGAGGCTGAATTTTTGAAAAGATGAGAATAATAGAATTAATAATCTTCTATGCATTTTTCTATAACATTCATACAATTCCAAGGTTCCCTTTTAAGACCAAATTACCATGAATATATAATAAACTATAAGGCAGACAATTCACTCCTTTTCCTATATTTTCACATTCATTACTTGTTTATTCTCAAACTTGGATATGCATTTGTATACATGGCCTCGTTTTATTTTAAGTGAAGATGTCAAATGAAATGTCATATGTCTTTTATCATGTGATTAAAGTTTTCATGTCTGTTTATCAAAGGATCAGGGAAAATGCTTTCAAGATTTAAACATTTCCGATCTTAAAATCACAAAATATTTGTAAAATAAACATTTCTAGCTTCTGTATTAAAATGTGCCATATCTCGAGTCCAAAAGGAGCATAGGTGTTGACAATGACAGTTATTCATTGTCACTAAGGCCATAGTTGTGACAAAGGAGACACATGTTCGCAGTTGACAAGCACTAGAAGTGGTGCTGCGGCTATTGATGCAGACCTTATGAAAAGTTATTCCCTTCACCTATATTTCTATTTCATCTCCCAGCTCTTCTTAAAGATGACTGAGTGACAAGGCTGCAACAAGGAAGTTTAGATATCTGCCCATCAACTCTAGAGACCTTTGTACTTTTCAGGAAAGTATCACAACAGCAAACATAAGAGGTCCCTCTCCCTTTAATCCACCTCAACCCACACGCTTGATATGGCAGCAAGAACCAGAAAGTGGGCCCAGTCCCCAAATTCCTGTATAATGACCTGACAATTCTCTACTCATTCATTTCACAAGTATTTGTAGAGAAGCTGTGGTGCTTCAGGCACTGTGTTTACCAGGCTCCTGAAGGGACTCAGACCTCTCTTGCTCTGACACCACTCAGAATGAAAGGTTCTTGGTCAGCAGCCCCGGCATGGTTGCCAAACCTCCACCACTTGCAACAGAACAGGATTCTGATTGTTTTCAGGTCTTATGTCCTTGGTCCTGTTGCTACAGACAGGGCAGCTGCAGCACGGACCACTCACTATGCTTCCTTCCATTTGGAGGGAAGGTTAGGAAAATCCTAAGAAGACATAACTCAATAGATTAACATCCAGCGACAGCAGTAACTGAAGGAAAAGACTGTATGGTTTCTCACCTGGGTTGGCTGAACCACTTTGACAGCACTGTCTCTGACTGAGTACATTGGGTTTTCAAATATTATGGGCTGCTTCCCCATTTCCATGACAAAGTCTTCACTCTAATGGCACAGAGAGAGAAAGAGAGATTACACCATACTAATCTGGTTCACACACAAAGAAAGGTGCCTTCCTCACACCTGGAGGTATGCTAGGTGCTATGCCAAAGTTACCCAAAAGAGAACTTGCAAAAAAAAAAAAAAAAAGCCAGCAAAACACAAGGCCGTCATATGGCAAATTGTTATGCAAAGTAACATAACATGCACTCATTTACCAACTCAAGGAAACAGAAACATTTTTCTTATATCCAAATTCTGTTAAATAACTCACTTGGGAATTGGGTCTGGGCAACAGAGAAAAGGATAATGGTGGAAGAAGAAAAGAAGAATAAGGAGAGAGGGGAGGGAAAAAGAATGGATAGTATTATATTTTCAGAGAAGGAAAAAAATGAAAGATTTGAAGGAGACACAAAATTCTGAAAGTGGTTTCCCAATACTGATTACAGAAAGCCCCCTCAGCGCCAAGACTGTGGAAGCCCCTCACAAAGTATTTCATTTGGTCCTCCCAGGAGGTATTATTGTACCTATTTTACCAACAGGGACAATGAGGGTCAGAAATATCAAGCTCCATGTCTGTTTTCACATACTTAGTATGTGGCAGAGCCGGGGTCTGGACCAATGCCAACTCTAAAATCACTGTTTATTTCATCACTGTACATTGGCAGAAAAATATATGACACTAGGAAAAATATAGTTCCCTACTCCTTTTAAACATATAAAATGTCATCAAATAAAAACAAAATATCATGTCTTCCCCACACACCACCCTCAAAAAAACCAGAAAGCTCTTCAATATTCAAGTTAAACTTAAGACTGTTCATGATTCCAATTCAACAGCGTGGCTTAGAGCAGGGGTAAATTCCAATTTTATTACCAGTGTTTTTAGACACCTTTCAGCAACAAGCCTAATGTTTCCTAACTTGGTTTGTGTAGTGCAGACTTTATTCTGAGAGGCCTACTGCTGTACTTCAGTCTTCTCTAGGTGAATTTTATTCTTTATAAAAAGTATTTATTCTATAAATGACAACCTTCAAATAATCATTTTGAAACCATACTCACCATTGCCATTGACCTGTCAATAGAAGTCTCAGGTCCAAAACCAGACACTCCAATATCCATGTTAAGATCGGCCCCTGATCTGAAGGTCACCCCATTCCCATTTTCAGAGGGCTTGACAAGACTGCTTAAGCTGGAAAGAAGCAACCAAAATAGTGTCTTGTTATTTAAAACAACAACAGCAGCAGCAACAAAAACAACAAATACAACCTTTCGTAATATTACCCTTTCCTCCACATTGCTAAATCTTCCTTAAATGTAATGCTCAATTCCCACTCTGAATTTACACTGTCAAATATGGTAGTAAGTTCCCTTAGCTACCTGGAAACGTTAAAGCACATTCCTGAACCATGAGATCTAAAAGAAAAAGAGTCCAGCACATAGAAGGATAAAGCCTGGGCCATCACACAGCTGCCTTTTCACTTCTCTCTGACCTGAACACCTACCAGTAGGCACAACCATTTGGACTACAAAACACAACTTGTCACTCAGGCTTTAGAGAAGCATTTGACTAAAGTTGTGATTTGAAGTGACTGCTTTACATCCTCACTACTTTTTGTTTCTGTGGAATAGGTGAACTGCGTATTGTGCTTTTTTAACTTAGAAAGAAAACGAAGTCCTTCCCATGGCTTCCTGTGAATTACTTAGGCTTCAAACATCAATGTTCCCCATAATGAAACTGACCTTGGCAGCTTGGGCAGAGCAGGCAAAAGGGAGCCGGTTCTCCTATAGTGGAAGAATCCGGCAATTGCCAGAGCTCCAATTATGACGATCAAGAGGATTGTCAACAGCACAGCTACTGCGGCTATAGAAGAAGAGAGCAGAGAGCACATCAACACATGGGAGCCCGCAATCCTGGCAGAAACTGGGGGCTAGAAGCACTCCTTCAAAGACTGAGTTAAGTGGAAAAGCTGTGACAGCATTCAGTGTAGGGGCTATGAGTAATTTCCAGGTTGCTCACATTCTTAAAACTTACTTGTTCCTGGAGAGATGCCTTTGGAAAACGCCATTTCACAATATTTTCCGGTGTAGCCGCTAGGACACCTGAAAGGAAAAACAAAATCATTCACTAGCGGTTACATTCTTAGGCTTCTATTGCATTTTTCTGAGCGCATCCTGAAGTAGAGAGCTTTGACTGCATAAATTACGTGTTGAACAGACAATGTATCCTGCATGACTTTTGTTTATTCTGCCAAGAGAAGACAAGCAGAAAGAATAGTGCTCTGATTTTAGAAATTCACTTTTAATGGAGTAGCTGTGGCACTGATGGGGTGAGTCTGGTCACGAAAACCTATTGGTGTCTAATCTATGCAATGCTTCTTTAGAGAGTACAAATGGAAACCATGGTTATGTTTTTTTCTTTTATATGCTTTCATTAAATGCTTTTTAAAGACATCTATTTATCTTGCTCCATGTTAAGAGTTTTCTCAACACAGTCATCTTCTTTCCGAATCTTCATCCCAGTCTTTCTGCTCATTATGAGTGCCTTGTACTAAGGCAGCCCTGCAGACAGCTCTTCTCCCACAGCCCTGTTGTAATTAACAATACCAGTGAGTTGGAAAATGCTGCTGCCATTTCTCTAACTCCTTGCTCCTCAAAGTGTGGTCCAAGACCCTGTGGCCTCACCCAAAGCTTCTTAGAAATGCAGAATCTGTGTGCATGAGAACGGAGATCTTGAACCAGATCTCCACGGGATTCCTACGTACATTCTAGCTAAAGAAGCACTGCCTCAGTTCTCTGTGGACTCCCTCGAGGGAAGGCAAGCTGGTTAAAATGTAAGAATTAGTGAACTGGTGAGGTTCTTGTATTTGTTTTCCTGGCTACTTTAAGGTCTCAAATTTCCCCAGAAGAGGGAAGGCCTATAGCTGGGACCTCAACATTCAGACTTACTTGCATTTGGGGAGGTCAGTCTCATCAAAATAGCAATTTCCTCCGTGCATGCACCTGCATGGGGGAGGCAGGTTGATAGGCAGTTCGATGGCTGCAGGAAGGGAAAGCCATGCAAGTGTTAGTCAGCTGTACTCAGCAGAGTGCCCACACCATGCAATCAGGCCCGGGTTAGGGTTGGGAGGAAGGGTGGGCCAGCCAGCCAATTAGTCTCCCTGTCAAAGCTTACCTTCCCCCTAAGTCCAGTGAATTTCCTTAAGGTCTTGGAGAGTAACATACATTTAGTGGAAAGAAAGGGGGCAGTTTATAGATTTTTTCCCAAAAAACAATGGAGAGGTACTAGACTCTGGAGCACATATATGAATAGTTACAAGAATCTAGTGGTAAAATAATCTCTTAAAATGTTCACATTCTCATTTGAAGTTTTCAGAATTCTCCATGAATCCAGTTAAAACCAAGAGTTTAATGTAGGCCCACCTGGAAACTTCAACTAAAGGCACCAAAGTGTAGTAATTGATCAGTCAACAGGCAGTCACATAGCTACACATAAAGAGATATTTGATAGGCAACTAGCTAGAGAGCTCCTGAGTTTTCAAGTCCTCCCAAACTGCCCTTACTCCAGGTCCCTGCTCCCAGCTAGGCCCATACATACTCCCAGGATATGCCTGATGGGGTATTAGTGCTTCAGTGTCTTATATGTTGAAGGTGCTTAATAAGTATAGGTCACATGTGTATATTATTTAAAGAGTCTGGATACCCTCCTGGCTCAGTCCTTCAATCTGAGTCTCTACTTAATGTTCACTGTATCAGACAGTTCTTCCCTGAATGCTATCTAAAGGAGAATCCCCACCCAATCCATCCTCATCCCTCTTCCCCTGCCATCCTTTTCTCCATAGTACCACCTGACCTACTATATATTTATTGACTTCTCTATTTATTGTCCTCTTAGAATGTAAACTCAATACACACAGGGGGTTTGTCTGTTTTGTTCACTTCTGTTACCTCTAGCACTTAGAACAGTGCCTGAAACATAGCTGGCACTCAAGAAATCTCACTGGACTAATTGCTTAATTATTATACCAAACTGAAGCCCTATATGGAATGATTGCCATCATTCGTGTGCTTACTTCGGTTAAAGTTTTTTAAAACAAGAATCTTGATAAAATCTGCTTGGCAAAAAGTTTAAATGGGAAAAGTAGTAGATGAGCTGACAACCAGGACCACACTGCTCCTACGATGTGAAATTGCATTAAGTGGCAAAACAATCTATCCACAGCATAGAACAAATCTCATAAGCCTGAAATTGTCATTTTGTTCCAAATATTGCTCGAAATATTGGATTCCTACCAATATTTCCCCAGTAGCGTTGGGATGAGTGCAAGAGTAGGGGAAGAGGGGAGACAAGAAGCAGTTTTTTTCTCCCTGGATTCATTCCCTAAACCCACCAACTTTTCAGCCTATTTGGAATGAATCAAACGGTGGTTCCTGGTCTAACTGCCTGCTCCCCCTGGTGGTAGAAGGTGGTTAAGCGTTTTCCTTTCCCCATCAGCTAAAACTGGGGGAAGGCCCCAAGGATGTGAGCCATAAAATGGGCCACTAGTGAATTGCAGGATGACTTTTTCACAGGTTTTTCCAGCACCAGATGCTAGTTAGGGACACTAGTTGTTCCCGCCTGGCTTATTAACTCCTTAAAAGCGTCACTGAAAAAAGTCTTGCCAAGAATAGATCACCCACACATTTGGGACGAGAATTAAACCACAGCTTCCTCAGGCTGGTCTTCATCTCCTTATAACATAAAGCACTTTTCAAAAGGTAGCCCTTTTTCAGTTGTCAAAACTGAACATGGTTCTCTACCCTGAGGAGCTCCAGTTAAGGTTGAGTGGATTCTGGGGCAACGGGAATCCAGCTTGAGGTAGAGATCTTATAAAAAGTCACTCTTCAAAATGTTTTTACAAAACAACACAGCAATAGATTTAGGGGCACTGGATCTATATTTCTACAGATCTTAGCAAATAACTCTCAGCAGTCACTGGAACATGGTTCTGTTTGCCCCCTAAGTTCCACTCAGCTCTGTTTATACCTCCCACATCCCTTATCCCTCCTTCCAGCCATCCCCACTCTGCTGCAAGGACCCAGCATACAGAGATTCTTCAGACTCCTGAGGGCAGCAGAGGAGTGCTCCCAGGCCCCTGTGGCTGCTCGGGCAGTGCTCCTACCTGCATCACACTCAGTGGTACTCCCCTCTATAAAGCTGGAGCCTTGGGGACAGGCACAGCTGTATCCTCCAGGTCTCAGAAGGCAGAGGTGGCTGCAGATCTGTTTGCAAAGGTTGGGCACTGGAAAGCAGGTGAGAACAGCAGTTAGGTCCTGACAGAATGAATAACCTGACTACAGACATACCCAGCAACTGGAAGTGGCTCTGCCAGGTGACAGCAGAGCCTAGGCAGCATCCCAACACCTCTAGTCCACGTGTCTGCTGGCTACTCACCCTCATTTACACTATCATCTCTGCCACCACACTGCAGTGGGATAGTCCCTCTCTGGGCCCTCCGGCCAATTTCTGTACCACTCACATTTTCTATTGGCATCACTTATCTTCTCTGCTGCCCTGAGAGGTTTGGAAGGTGGGTATCTGGTTCACTGCCTAACCTGAAAATCTACTCAGTGCTAAACAACTTGAGATGGTTCCAAAGACCAGTGAGATCCACACATTATATCAAGATTTGTCACCACCCAAATCAGGATAGATCATAACAGATGGTCTATCCAAAGTATATTGGATGTGATTTCCACCCCAACCCTCCAAGGAGACATTTCTTCTGGGTTTCAGTTACCTTAATTGCAAGAAAAGGGAATTTAGAGCAATGATTCCTCAGAATCACCTGGGAACTATTCAAAACTATTGATGCCAGGCCGGGCGTGGTGGTTCCCACGCCTGTAATCCCACCACTTTGGGAGGCTGAGGTGGGCGGATCATGAGGTCAGGAGATCAAGACCATCCTGGCTGACATGGTGAAACTCCGTCTCTACTAAAAATACAAAATTATTAGCCGGGCGTGGCGGCGGGCGCCTGTAGTCCCAGCTGCTCGGGAGGCTGAGGCAGGAGAATGGTGTGAACCTGGGAGGTGGAGCTTGCAGTGAGCCGAGATTGCCACTGCACTCCAGCCTGGGCCATGGAGTGAGACTCCGTCTCAAAAAAAAAAAAAAAAAAAGAGAAAAGAAAAATTACTGATGCCCATTCACAGAGATTTAGATTTAAATTGGTCTGGGATAGAGCTCAAGTATTACCATTAAAAGCTCCCCAGGTAAGTCTAGAATCTTATTATTTCTACCTTAGCATATATTATGATTTATCCAAGGGTTGTACTGGAGTGGATAATCTTTACATTCCTTCTCAGACTAACATTCTGTGATCCTGATGGTCCGTCATTCAAGATGTAACCATAGACAAAGCATAGCTATAAGTTAATAAGACATTTTCCAAAAGCCTCCATCAATATCTATCTCATTACCATTTTGTCAGTCCTCCAGAGTGGAGCTTTTCAAATTGGAATGTGCTACCAGTCACCTGGGGAATCTTGCTAAAATGCAGATTCTGATTCAGAAGGTCTGGGGTGGGCCTGAGAGACTGCATTTCTAGCCAGCTCCCACAGGATCCCAAGGCTCCTGGCCCATGACTCACACTCTGAGTAGCAAAGGACTAGAGCAGCGGTTCTCAAAATGTGGTCGCTGAACCAGCAGCATCAACGTCACAGGAGAACTTGTTAGAAATGCAAATTCTTAGGCCACCTCAGGCATATTGCATCAGAAGTCCAACAGATGGGGCCCACGAATCTATGTTTAACAAGCTCTCCAGATAATTCTGAGGCATGCTCAAATTTCAGAACTCTTGGTTCAAACAAGATGCTCTTCTAGCACAGCTGCGCTGGGGCTGTACTCCCCACCCCCACCCCCACTCCACCAGCACTTTCCAAAGGGGCCGCCCTTCTCTGAGCATCAGCTGGCTGAGATGCTTTTCCTTCAGGGGCAGCCTCCAGACTTTCCTCCGCCTTCTCCTCAGGGTCCAGAGGTGGTAGGGAGGGGAGATGGCCTTTCCAGGTGTACTGTGCCTTCCTCTCCTACCTTTAAAATGGCCAAGTGTGAAAGCTGCAAGGGCACTTAGGGCACAAAAGCTATTCTATTGGTAGGGTCTGGAGTGTTCTGGAGTATTCTGGAGAGAGGTGGTACTACTTCCAAAACAAGGGAGCCATGCCCTAGAAAAGGCATTTGCTACCCCTGTCATCTCATGGGGGTCTCAGCTCTGAGTTGCAATTTTTCAAGGCTGATTAGGGTCTCAAAATATTAGCAGACTCAAGACAACCCCGGACTCCACCCATGACTCACATGTGGGGACAGGAAGGGAGTGACTTGTCAAAGGCCACATATCCATAGCATTTAACCTGGGACGTTGGCATACTGAACACTGGGCCAAGACAGCAAGATGCTGAGTTTTGGGTTGGATAGAGTTGAACCTAAAAATTATTTCATTTCTGAGATTAAAACTCACCCATTTTTTATGTGACTTAGGCACACAAGTTACTAAATCTGTCTCGGCCTTAGTGTCTTTACTTGGGATGAGAATAAAACGTCTTTATAAGGTTTAGGAGGTCTTTATAAGGTAACTGAAGTAACAGATGTCTGAATTAACACTGAAGAGAGAATCTGACATAAGAACTTAGTAAAAGGCTATTTCCTTTCCTCACTTCCCTTTGCCTTTCATCTTGCTCCATACACTGCTGAAGGACGAATTAGCGCACAGGTAACCCGAGGAAGCAGGGCCCAGAACTAGGAAAGTGAGACAGAGAGGTACGGGTAGGAAGGCACATGACTGGCTTAGCCTTGCAATGGGAAAGATAAGATTTTTGATGCCTATGAAACCCATTTTGTGACTTGTTAACCCAACTCACACTTAGCGGGGGACTGATGTCTGCTGGATTCTGTGGCCTAGAAGTACATATCCATAACTCCAAACAACAATGAAGGCTAATACATCTTTACTTATCTGCTGGTAGTTTGCATAATTTCATTTGACCTCCAATTTTATCTTTCTTTGGTTAAAATGGTCAAAATGCTCCTCTCCCCTAGCACACGTACATATACACATACCCCTTTCATGCACCAAGAGATTAGCCTGTTGTTATCTACTGCCATCTTCCAGCAACATAGCCATTATTTTGAAATAAGGTTTCCAAGTAATGAGGAGCATCTTATACCAAAGTTGGTGATTACCTGACTTATTGTATCTGAGTTGGTGAAAGATTCGAACTTGAGTGAGCCAAGGGTTCACTACCAGCGTTTTCTCTTTCTTTCCTTGCCCAAATTTATTTTGTTTCCATACTTCTCCCTTTTCCTTAGATATCCAGTATAACTGGTCTTCAAAGATGTCCAGGCTGTAAGGGTTCATTGCTGCTCACCCACAGGGGAAAAACAAAACAAAAGGTTATTGAAAAGAAAACAGCCACTACACCCTACCACCACTTCTAGATGTGACGTCATTCTGTTTGAATTATTCCCTCACACGATGCCTTGAAGCTCTGGGAACATTCAGGCTGATTTTAGATACATGGGACTGTGAAAGTGTGCTGCACTAGGAGGTCAAGAAGATAGTAATTAAACCACATTGATGTATATACCACCCAACACCAATCATAGGGCCCTAGCTCACTATCAAGGGACTGATTTTATTGCATTTTTGGAAAACAATTTACATGGCAAGATTTTATGTTTTCTTTTGAACATAAGACATCTATCTGACCAAATAGGAAAAATGTGGTATGTGCTGGGTCATTGCAATTCTGCACAGTCTGAACAACAACAACAACAACAAAAAATGTTCCTCTCCTTCTAGATATTTACAGTTGTGCATACTGGGCAATCTAGTAAAGTGAAAATGAATGTGTCCAGAAGCGGTTAGACATGAATTAACATTGGTACACATGAAACCATCTCTACTGGGGCAACCTAACAGGAAACTCAGTTATTTCAATATCTTCTCCTGAGAAGCATTTTTTTTAAGTTGTATAAAAAAGACAAAAAGGATTTAATTATTGCTAATGAACTCATCTGCATTTAATTCAGCAGGTGGGAGTTGGTGGGGGTGGAGGGGTGGTATCTAAAAAACTATATAAGCCATTTCCTAAGAGCAGGGCTCCTTCTTGAGAAAACAGGTAAAGACATTAGAAATATATTAATTAGTAATTTAATATATTACATTCTAACTCATTTCTAACCTTCCTTTGCAATGACTCTCCTATCAGTTCCATCATATTTTATGGTTTCAATAACGTCCTCCTTGAAGTCACTCCAGTAGATTCGGTCATTGTTCAAATAATCGATAGAAAGGCCAGTTGGCCAACCAAGGTCCTCGAAAACCAGGATGTTGCGGTCCTCTCCATTCATCCAGGCAGACTCAATTTTAGGTTCCTTTCCCCAGTCAGTCCAGAACATAAGCCTATAACAGAAGATTTCTTCATTGTAGCATCTCACCTGGTGGGACTTCTCCACTACGGCAGAGCACAGGGCATTACCTACAGGGAAACCAACTGTTTATCTCAGGGACCTGGGCGCTCAGTGACACCAGTTTCGTATTTTACAGAAGATGGGGAGCAAAAATAGCAGCACAAGAGCATGTGTGATTTATCCTTCTTGAAAACTGCAACTCCTTAATAGAAAATTGGCCAAAGGATGGATATTCAGACCCTTTAAAATGCATTATGAAAGCTGTTTACTCTTCAAGAAATATTATTGAAGGCCTACTGTGTGAGAGGCACTGTTCTGTGTTTGGGATCTATCAGAGAACAAAACATACAAAGATTTCTATCTTCATGTAGCTACTCTGTTGCCCAGGCTGGAATGCAGTGGCACAATCATGGCTCACTACACTCCTGGGCTCAAGCAATCCTCTCACCTCAGCCTCCTGAGTAGCTAGGACTACAGGCGTGTGCCACCATGCCTGGCTAGTTTTTTGTATTTTTAGTAGAGATGTGGTTTCCCCAATGTTGCCCAGGCTGGTCTTGAACTCCTGGACTCAAGCAATCTGCCCGCCTCAGCCTCCCAAAGTGTTGGGATTACGGGAGTGAGCCACCACACTCGGCAACTCTTTTTAAATGTGTATTTTGCATCCAATTAATAATTAATTGTAGAGCAAGGGTGTATGTAAGCAAAGATGATCTGACATTGAAGAATTACCTAGACCAGGGATTACATGATTTCAAATACCTGGAGAGGAACAGTTATGTAAGATGAATGAGGAGAGATCCTGGTTGTAAATATCAAGTGATGGGGAGAGCAAGACCCTGTGTCAGTGCCCAGGAAGGCAGACCTACCCAGTGTAATCTGCTCCTCTGATTTCCAAAGCAACAAATACAGATTTTATTTCTTTTCTTAAATTTTAAATGTCAGCACTACATTAGAAAAAAAAAAAAAATCTTAAAGCTCCGTGTTGTCGGCCGGTCGCGGTGGCTCAAGCCTGTAATCTCAGCACTTTGGGAGGCCGAGACGGGTGGATCACGAGGTCAGGAGATCGAGACCATCCTGGCTAACACGGTGAAACGCCGTCTCTACTAAAAAAATACAAAAAACTAGCCGGGCGAGGTGGCGGGCACCTGTAGTCCCAGCTACTCGGGAGGCTGAGGCAGGAGAATGGCGTAAACCCGGGAGGCGGAGCTTGCAGTGAGCTGAGATCCGGCCACTGCACTCCAGCCTCGGCGACAGAGCGAGACTCCATCTCAAAAAAAAAAAAAAAAGCTCCGTGTTGTCCCAGCCAAATATGTTCTATGGGCCATATTTGGCCCACCAGCCGCTGCTTTTCAGTCTCTAGTCTAAACCAGTCATCAGGCACAGACCAAGTTTTAAATTCTACTGAGGAATGCATGGATTTTAGACAAACTGGGCTCTGGAAAAAATGCAGCCAGGGGCCTTTAAAGTCTCAACAACAGGTAAATACCACCTTGTTTGGTTTTCATTAAAAAGGACACACATGTGAAAGAAGCTAGTCACAAAGAACCACATACTGCAGGATTCCATTTGTAGGAAATGTCCAGAATAGGCAAATCTATAGAGACAGAGAGCAGATTAGCAGTTACTGAGGGCAGGAAAATGGTGGCTCAGAGGAACAGGGTTTCTTTGTAGGGTGATGAGAATGCTTTAAAACTGATGTGATGATGCATATACAACTCTGCATATACTAAAAGTCAGTGAATTGTACACTTTAAATGGGTAAGTTGTATCATACCATACATACCATATGTGAATTATATTTTAATAAAACTGCTTTTTTAAAGATAATAAGCCAGGCATGGTGCTGTGCAAGTAGAAGGCTGAGGCAGGGGACTGCTTGAGCCCAGGATTTTGAGGCTGCAGTGAGCTATGATCATGCCACTGCACTCCAGTCCGGGTGACAGAGCAAGACCCTGTCTATATAAATAAATTAATTAATTCAATTTCATTTAAAAGTATTAAATACTCAAAACTAAGAAAACAAAAGGTAGGGAATGGAATGGAAAAAACACACAAAAGATACACAGAATGATTTTTGTCTCCTCCATGACTTCGTTTATGCTATTCCCTGAGCTTCCGAACAACCAGCCTGGCTCCTTTGCCTATGTGTACCCAAGACATCTATCCAGATTCCACGTCAGTCCCACTTTCTCTAGGAAGTGGCCCTTCTCACTCTCACCCACACTGACCTCACATGTCACATACTTTATCACCAGTTATACTAGCAGTGGATCCCAACCTGCAACATTCAATTCAGTGCTACTTTCTCCATAGAGCTTCCCCGGACCCTTGTAAGGTAGGAGAACTATCACAGTGTTTTCCAGCAGTTTCTGCATGACAATTCTCCCTTTCCATCTTTATTACAGTCAACAGTTGCTGACTAAAGGAGCATGGTGTTATTTTACCCATCTATGTAAATAAGGGATAGAAACCTATGACAAATTTATAGGTCCTTTGTACTATTCAAATGAGTTTATATATGTAGGACACTTAGAGTAGCTGACACACAGCAAGAATATAATAAATGTTGGCACTTTTCATTGCTGTCAGTGGCATTATCAGTAGTTATCATCTTCATCGTCCTTTGGACCCACTGGCAGATCTGATACCACAGAAGCTGTAAGAAGCTTTAACATATCATATATGCTTATGCTTATAAAACTTATGGGTCATGAACCTTTCAAATGGATCATGAAATGAGGAGGTTGTAGGTTGAGTCTGGAGGCCTTAGGCTGTGAAATCCTTTCTCACTCCTTTCTTACTTCCTATCCCTCCCAGGACTACACTGAGCCATTCTAGAGAGAAAGGAATTACAAAGACAAAAATAAGAATTTCTGGCCGGGTGCAGTGGCTCACACGTAATCGCAGCACTTTGGGAGGCCGAGGCGGGTGGATCACCTGAGGTGAGGAGTTTGAGACCAGGCTGCCAAACATGGTGAAACCCTATCTCTACTGAAAATACAAAAATTAGCCAGGTGTGGTGGTGGGTGCCTATAATCCCAGCTGCCAGGAGGCTGAGGCAGGAGAATCACTTGAATCTGGGAGGCAGAGGTTGCAGTGAGCCGAGATCAGGCCACTGCACTCCACCCTGGGCAACAGAGCAAGACTCCATCTCCCAAAAAAAAGAATTTCTATGAGGGATATCAGAGGATGATCATAATATCAGATGAATTTAAACATTAGTTACAGAGGAAAACATTGGAAACAGTCACATCATTCACACCATAGAACACACTGCATCTCTTTGCTCCTAAGATATTGTGTAGATAAGATATAAGTAGCAATGACTAATGTTGAGGATGAGTCCTCATTACAGGTTAATCTTATCAGTCAAGTATTTTTCATATTTCATTGCTGAGTTTCTAAGGGTATGATTTAACATACGAATATAACAGAATCAAAGTAGTAACAGCTCATAGTGTTCTACCTACAAATACTGGCATAGCTACAAAGGGCTAGACTGGTCCTGCCCAGGTAGGAACATTATTTGGGGTTATTCAAAAAACTTTTTTAAAGTGTCACTATTCTGAAGCTAAATATGTATGTAATATGTAAATACCAAGTCATTCAGCTTAGTGATTATTCAAATAAATGTCTTGATATGTAGAGAAAAATAACAAAACTCGTTCTCATTTACACTGAGATGATTTATAGATAAACTGCAAATTGGAACATTTCTACAAATGGATAATACATATTTATACATGTGTCATTTTAAATATTTATATATTTTGGATATAAATGTTTAATTTTTTAATTAAACATGACCAAATCCCTAGCTGAATTTCAATGAATGAGTTACTTTAAAACATCTAAATGAAAGGAAAAACAATTCTGCTGAAACCTTCATTTAAAACAGTTAAATCCAGGCCGGGCGCGGTGGCTCAAGCCTGTAATCCCAGCACTTTGGGAGGCCGAGACGGGCGGATCACGAGGTCAGGAGATCGAGACCATCCTGGCTAACACGGTGAAACCCCGTCTCTACTAAAAAATACAAAAAACTAGCTGGGCGAGGTGGCGGGCGCCTGTAGTCCCAGCTACTCGGGAGGCTGAGGCAGGAGAATGGTCTAAACCCGGGAGGCAGAGCTTGCAGTGAGCTGAGATCCGGCCACTGCACCCCAGCCTGGGCGACAGAGCAAGACTCTGTCTCAAAAAAAAAAAAAAAAAAAAAAAAAAAAAACCAGTTAAATCCACAAAGAACTTTAGAGTTCAGAGCTCTAATTTGGCAAGGAATCCACATAACCAGAAAGATTCTCAGATGTGTTCTCAAAGGAATTTCCCGATCAGAAATGGTTGGTCCTATGTGATCTCAAGGGCATGTTATAATTCTTGAAACAGTCATAGACGCTCCTCCCAAAAACCTGAAGGACAATTTCAGTATAACTAGGAAAAAACATTATAAGAAACATGGAATATGATGAGAATCCAGGGAGAAATATCTAGAACACTGAAGACTTCTCCAAGTACTTACCCTAGTTTGGGATTCACAGCAATTGCAGCTGGTTGATCCAGGTCAGTGGAAATCAGCCACTTTCTGTACCTTCCATCAAGTTTAGCCACCTCAATGCGTTTATTCTTGACATCTGACCAGTAAATATGCCTGAATTCAGACGGACAAAGTTAAACAACCGCAAAGCCTAGAGTAATCATTACTGGGTAAGAGGTGTGAAGATGAGAGCATTTCATTTGAAAGTTCTGGCTGGTGAGAGAGCTGCTCAGATACCTATCATCGGACCATAGTCCTCTCTTGGGGAACTCCAGCCAAGGCGACATCTTTGGCAGGTTAAACTTGGAAGAGTAAGGAATTGAGGGGACTCCTGCCCTCAACAGCCAAAGCACCTGAATCACGCAGGATCCGCAATGGAATTAACTCAATTCCAAAGACTAAACAGGAAAGTCAAATTTCCAATCTGTTTTAACTACAAGCCTGCTAAAAACACAAGATGTGGATTGTTCATCCCCAAGATAACTACCATAGACCCAGCAGTCAGACTGGCCTCTGACTGGTGTTATTATGAGACATGGGCTTCTAGGTAGAAGTCATAAGGCATCGTGGGGCTGGTGCCTTAACTCTGACTGTCCATGAGTCTATTTCCTCCTCAGGAAGGAGCCCCATTAGAATCAATAGGAACCTGGTGTCAGCTCAAAGATGAGTGGAAACAGCCTTTCAAAATAACAAACTCAACTGTCCTGCCTTATTTCCACTTCTGAGGCTGCAGGTCTCAGTCTCTTACAAGCAGAAAAAGTTCCACCACTTTCTTAATTCTCTTATTCATTAAGGCTGAGAAAGAGGTAAAACTTCAAACAAGAAGACAGATCTGCCATTCCCTGGTTGGTTTTCAGAAGAGAGTGTTAATGTCTGGAGTTCTGAGTTCCTGACTCTAGCAACAGTTCTCTAAGGCCCTGTTTCTTGACCAAAATTGCTGAAATGAGTCTCCTGTTAGCCTGCAGGCACAGCAGGACCCAATTAACTTCTTCAAAGATGCTGAAGTCTTCCAGGAACACCAGCCACATTTTTTAAAAGGTGAAAAAGAATTTACACTGAAAATAACTCTCCATTCTCCAGGAGGCAAGTGACCCCTGAACCTTCCCCATCAAGCATGTTTATGTTATTAGTTCATTTTCAAGGAATCATTATCCCACCAGTGTAAGTCAGTGCAAACCTCTTCCCTGAAGAAGGAGCTTACTAACTTCTCCACATCCGTTTGTACCTCACACACCTACCTCATAACCCTACTTAAGGTTCTACTTAAAAACCATCCAAAATGTGTGACTCTGGTCCCTGGGCTACTAGGTCTAGAAGAACAGGAGAGACTGACACCTCTATTACTCAATTCCAAAGACTAAACAGGAAAGTCAAATTTCCGATCTGTTTTAACTACAAGCCTGCTAAAAACACAAGATGTGGATTGTTCGTCCCCAAGATAACTACCATAGAAAAAAAAGTTTCATCTCAACTGCTTTGCTGGGAGAATTGTGAGGCTGTCCCATTTCTTCACAAAATGAACAGTGTTGCCATACTGAAAGTTAATTTTGGAATCCAGAACTCTGTTGGCAAGAATGCTATCCTAGATATATAGTGAATCTTGACCTGGGTGCTTTCCCAGTTTTTTTCATGGCTCACAAAGAATACAGGATATGATAATGTCTCCATGACATGCTGGGATAAGTGGAGGCAGTTGCTGGGGCTTCAGCAAGCCCAACCATTGCCCAGCTGCACTCATGGCTGAGTGTACCCATATCCAGACCCAGCCTCACTCATGGGCCATGGCGAGCAGTAGAGAACTCTAACCAGGAAAACAGAACAAGTAAGGGGGGAATGTATGGCAAATTTACCTTCCAACCCAGTCCACTGCTATTCCATCTGGCTGCATTACATATTTCAGTTTCAGGTCAACTTCCTGCACAAGATTATTGTGGCCGGATTCAAAGTTGGGGATGTAGGCACGTTTGATAGCACCAAACCTAGAGCCCTCCCCTCGCACGGTGTAATATACAATACCTACAGAGGAAGACACACAGGTCAGTTTCATATCAAGAGCGTCAAGTAATGGAAGAACTGGAGTCTAATCAAGTGAAGCAGTGTTCATTTATTGACATCTCCATCTCCCTCCTCACTATTGTTATAATATGAATAATTCAATAACATCTGTATAATCAAACCACAAAACCCATCAAACTTGAGCTGTGAGCTACAAATGCTTCAACTGAGAACTTAGTGAGATTTAGTCATCTCTATTTAAAAGTGATTCATTTAAATGTATTTCAACAAAGTGCTTATTTACTTTTATTAGGATCAAGTTCTAGTTTCCAAAACAGAATGTATAGAGATAAACCAGGGCAGGCTGTTGAGAATTTGAAAGTATACTCAAGATCAGAGGCAGTAAAGAAGCCATGTCAACGAGAAGTCCTATTTTATGTACAGACAAAAGGATGGTGGACAGCAGGCATGTTAAAAGCATAGGAAGACTGTGACTGTACAGGCATGCACTGGACACCCACTGCTTTCCTAGGTATGCACCATTCTTGAAAAGTGTATTGTATTGCATGAATATGTGTGAAAATACAACAATAATAAATCCTATATTGACATAGTTATTAATAGTTTTCAAAGCCTTTCATCTCATTCAATCTTCAAAACAACTCTCAGAGGTAGGCAGGCAGAACAAGATTACTACTTGATTTTGTAGATAAAAAACTGAGATTCAGAGAATCGTTACAATTATTTAGGATCATAAAGCTAGTAGATAAGGGAGACTGGCATAAAAGATAAGTTTACAGGCATAGAAGACAAGTTTTCTGACTCCTACCCTACTATCATCTCCCCCAACACCAGATAGAGCCATGAGAGATTCAACAATAAGCATTATTCATCTTTTTCCTTCATTCAACTAAATTTTTTGATTACCTACCACGTAGAGTGTACTAGATGTTGGGTCAGATGCTAGGCATTTAGAGATAAGTTAGATTCAGTCTTTGTCCCCAGAAAGCAGATGTATAGAGGATAGAAAGATATTATGTGGTCAACTAGCTATATAACTTAGAGTAACATGTGCCATAAAATGACATAGGTTCATGGTGAGCAATCATAGAACTCTGCCAGGAGGAGTGATAGAAGTTGTCACAGAGGTGGTGACATTAAACTGGGTCTTTGAGGTATGGGTAGAAATTTTCAAGGTGTACAACGGTAGGAAGGAACAAGATCTGCAGTATCAAGGACAAGGAAATTTCAAAATACAAAGAGATGTGAGATGGTTCAGAAAGGATAAACCCCAGTGATGGGAAGAGTTTTGGAAAGAAATCAGGAAAGATTGGCTGGGATTCAAGGCCACACTAAGTCATCAGGAGCATGCTGGGTTGGAAGAGTATCCTCTTCCACTAATGCAACAAAATTCACTCATTAAACAATAAATTCTTTAAAAGTCAACACCTTAAAATTCTATAAAGTCACTTAATATCAGTGAAAGATGCCAAAGTTTATACTCACTGAGGCCTATGTCCTCGGGATCCCAATCATAATCAACAGCTTGGATATATTCCTCATCTTGAAGATACTCTGAGAACCTCTCAGATGAGAGATTATATTTTCGAATTCGGACATTGTCAGGCAGTAGCAACAAAGGAGAGCTACCTGTAAACAAACAAAGGGCTACTTTATCTGTTTGAATTATACTTTCCTTAAAGTATGATATAAAATGCACAGTATGTACCTGCCCCTTTTTTAAAGAACATCAGTTTCTATAGGAATCTGACTATCTCTGTTAATCAATAAAGTTGACTATCCAACTGGGTTACAAAATCCATGAGTTGACATTCTCATCTCCACTTCAAGTGGAATGCTAATATGTCTCTTAGGGACATTATCAGTTCTTTATTCTTTGTACTCAGTGGTAGTTTGGAACAAAGCTAGACTGAGAACCCTACGTAGAGTCCTCATTTTCACTGAATTGTTTTTATTTACTGACATCAAAACAGACAAGACTGCAGACATTCTATCTCACAAAAGAAATACTTTTATAATCTTACTAAAAGTTTACCAGAAAAGTCTCATTCCTTATGCTTTCCTGACAGATTTTATGATTCTTTTTAGCAGGTAATCAGCTCTATGACCCAATTTAGCTCCTAGTTAATGAAAAAATAAACCTGACTTGTCCTTGATTTAATTTTTTTTAACCTAAAGCAGCTACTTAATGGTGACTCATCCCAAGATGCACTGTCTAGAATTTCTTAAGTTTAATTTACTTGCATAATGTCAATTGAATCCAATTTAAGTAACTTTTAGAAGTTCATTTTATGTATTTCCTCTATCTTGACATTATGTTTTATATGAATATTCCAATTTGTTTCAGTCATGTCCTTAGTTAAAAGATTTAAACATTTAAAAATTTGCTGCTTAATTACCAGACCAACTGTTCAAATACTTTCATTCTGGTTTTCATTCACTGTCAAGAGTGTTTTGAGGGTAAAATATTAAAGTATGCTAGTCAAATGTATGCTTTAAAAGCTCAATTTGTATGAAGAAATTAAACAGCCATTTTGGCCATTTACTCTTAATTTACAAAATAAAGTGCTATTTTCTTAACAAGTTCCTGAAACTCTAGTACAAACTTCAAATTCAAAATAAAGACCCATGCCTCTTAGCTAGGACATGATGATTTAGATCAGGCCTCTGGAATTTGGAGTATAATACTTCTGACTTACATTCTTTCTCTGTTTTTATCAGGCCCGATTGTCAGATACTGGTATCAACTTAAAATGTAAAACTCATGATTGAAGTTATGACTGTGCCAGACTCCTTTTTGCCTGTGATCAGTAGTCCATGAACAATACAAAAGGGATATGTCAGCAGAGTATCCTTGATTTGCCCCAGTTCATGAGCCTTCTTGGACTACTGGGACTCAAATCTTATTCTCAGTGGAGTGGTAGCTAGAGGGCCTTGTTACTTTCCTTCTATTGATGACCGTCCCACAGGCAAGATTTTGTTGTTGTTTCAGCCTTAAGAAAGATGACATCTTGTCCACTTTTTGAAGTTTTTATCAAGGTGGACAAGAGGCTAAATCCATTATAAGTAACACCCGGCTCTTGTTTGAACTGATGCGTATTTGTTGGGGGATGTAGCTATTGTTTTAAGCTGGCAGGGGAGGAGAGCAAAGGAGTGACTAAAGAGGTGTTAGAAGAGAAGCAGCTGGCAAGTTAAAAACAAAAAAAGAAAAGAAAAACTCTGAGAATCTAAAGTTTCTTTCCTCGTATAGTGTACTCAGCAGTATTTATTTCCCCCAAAAGTCAATTAATCCTGACATGAACTCATCATACCCTCAGCGGCACATCGTTTTCCAGGGTGGTCACTCATAGACGTGAAGCCATCAGCACAGACACACTCATAACTTCCTTTGGTATTTCTGCAGTGCTGGGGACAAGTCCCAAATTGCTCACACTCATTGATATCTGTAGGCAAAATAAAACCAAATATGCAACATCTGCTCCCATCCATTCCTTAGAGACCTTGCTTCTGTTTAAATCCATATTCACTAGCAATGAGGACTGAGAAGGATACAGATGAAAACAAGCAATGATACAAACATTTGTGAAACACTAAGTTTCAGATACTGTTTCACATGCTTTCCAAATATTTTCCTTGTTTAATCTTGCCAAAAGACTTTAAGAAGTATGGATGATTAAGCCCACAGTCCCAAAGCTGATAAGCAATGGAGACAGGATTTAAACTCTATGACTCTGCAATAGCAGAGCACATTTTCCCTTTCAGAAGGCATATGTTGTGTTGTATTGTTCAGTGTCCCTTCACTTCTGCTAACTAGCTTCAGGAACAGGAGTCATTGATTTGGTTTTTCAATAGAGTTCTTAAGCTTCAGGTCCAAAAGGAGCTCTTACAATCTTCTGACTATGACATATCATGAATTAGAAACAGTAAATTAAAATACTAGAAGGCATCTAAAATCACAGTCATCACTCACCATCTTGATAAGCTATCTTCTGACTCCATACCTTACAACTCATCTATATCTGGCATAAGTAGGTGTGTATAAATATGTGCTGGTTGTTTGACTTACAATGAAGAAATAAGCCTAGTTTGTTTTTTAAAAAAACTTTGATTTCACACAGTGGTGCAATAAACAGCCATCATCACCAAGGCCTTCATCATTCATATCAATTCCACAGACTCTACTGAGCACAGAGTATCTGACAAGCACTTAGGTAGGCACTGGTCAGATAGCATGCATACAGGCGGGGGAAAGCAATTCTTCAGTAGTTCAATGACCTAGAACCACGAAACCATGGGTATGGTACCATTAAGGGAATTAAATAGTGATTTATTTAATAAAGAGGAGTGGTGGAGAACCTTAAATGTAAAGTTCACCTAAACAGGAATTGGAAAAAATATACTCTACCTAGACAGGAGGTTCTGTCAAAAACATTGGTTTCGAACCCAGCTGTACAGGAGCAGATAAATCCTCCTTCATTTAATTGGGTACAGTTTTGCTCGCATATATTTTCAGCACATGTTCTTTCTTTTCCTTTATCTGAGAAACAAAATCCCAGCATTACAAACCAGATCAGCCACAAATAACAGTCAAGTGGTGTATCAAAAGGAGCACCTACTAGTAACCAACTGTAGGACATCTTGAGATGACCCCTTTCCATAAGACTTTGAGAGGACAGAGGGCACTGGGGGAGTCTGGATTCCTATTTCTGATTGTGGCCTGAATACCGTTTAGATAAATGCATATGATGTTAAAACCCTAAGGCAATTTTCACATTATATGCAGCACTCCCAGGCTCATCCTCAGAGCATTCAATTTTGGACTCCAGAACTATGAAGCCTGACACTCCATAGCTGTTACCACCTGCTCTACTATCTTTAATCCTATTGCATATAGATAGATTGACAGATAGATAGAGATAGATGATAGATCGATAGAGAGATAGATAATAGACAGAAAGAAAGAAAGAAAGAAAAGAAAGAAAGAAGGAAAGAAAGAAAGAAAGAAAGAGAGAGAAAGAAAGACAGACAGACATGGATACATATAGATTAGAACAAAATTACAAATAGGAGGAAATTATAAAATTTAAGAAGACTATAATTTGCCTAACATTGACCAATTGATTATATATGTATATACACACACCCACACACAAATATATATGTGTATATCAAGTGTTGACCAAGGTGCAGTAAAATACATAGAGTTCTAAGTCATACAACTGCTCTTAGAGCCATAAATTAGTACACAAGGAAAGAAATTTTGTACTATGTATGTATGCATCAACGCCTTTAAAAATAGTCATACTCTTTTGCCCAGTTATTCCATGTTAATGAATTTTCCCTTGAAAAGGAATAAAATATGCAGTGTAATTTATGTTTAAGGATTATAACAATATTTATAATAAGAACATTTGAAAACAACTTGAATATATGTTCAGTGATAGGGAATAAATTATTTTATAGTATACTTTAAACTAAGACATTACTGATGCACCATTACTTTATGTAACACTAAAATAGAATATGTCTGGAACTTACACTGACATGTTATTAATTGTAAGATATATATCTTGGTTTCAGAAATGTTAAAATATAAAAAAATACATCTTAGAAGCAATAAGTTATGATTATCTACATGATGAATTGCTATGTGATTATTAAAATTTATAGTTTCAAATGATACTTTGACATGGGAAATATCTATAATAAATTGAAAAAAAGACCGAAAAACTCCATTTAGTATACAATATTTCTTAATTTTTAAAAATACTAAGAAATATTTCTTACATATACAAGTGCAAAAAAAAGATAGCAAAAGTACACAAACTTTAAAGGTTAGTTCTCTTTTAGTGATGGGATTCAAATGCTTTTTACTTTTGATTATTATTGAACTTTCACAGTAAAAAAAAAAAACAACTCATAGTTTATTTTTGTAGAGCCCATATAAATGATCCTTGTTATTCTGATGCAGATGTTCCAGGATGGACTTTTAACAGCTCACACTCCACCCTAACACTTCATTGTTCATCATTGCCCCAAGAGCTTGTCTCTACTGATATCTATCCAAACCGTCTGGCTTTCATCCTTGTCATTCTTATCAGTTTGCTTCTTTTATCCTCCATCTATCCCCAAACCTAGGTCTTACAGAAAAACTGGTGAAGATGAACATAGATAGTAAGTGATAATGGGGGAAAGAGAGGCAGTGGTTATCTCCATTAAAGATTTAAGCTTCATCTACCTCTCAAATAAAAAGTCTCCTGGTCATAGGCTTCTGAGTATTTTTGACAAAGAGATTGTGGTATCTCCTGGTTCAATTCTTTCAAATATATCTATCTGTCTTCTATAGTATGCAATGAAGTGAACTTAATCACTCTCAGAGTCCTTTAGGGTAAATGACCATATCAGTATATGTGGTCTGAGTAGATTAAAAACACTGAGTTTCAAAAAGAAAAATAACCAAAATAAAGTACAATGAAATTCAATGGAATGCTGCCCTTGGAGTGCAGACTTCAAAACTGTACACATGAAAGTCTTATAATAAAGATCCTAGCCTTTATTATAGGAGCTCCTAACAACTATACATTGCTAAAACATCTATTTAGATTTTCTATTTTTTTCATGAGCCATTTTCAGAGTTTTGTGTCTTTCTAAGAATTTGTTCACTTCATGTAAGTTGTTTATCGCCATAAAATTTGTCATAGTATTTCCTTACTTTTAAATTTCTGTGAGGTTAGCAGTGATACCCCCTCTACATTGCTAAATGAATCTGACTTATGTTTATTAACTTGGATATCATGGAGCCAGTCACATAACCTCCATGGGTCTCCCATGCATCACTAGACTTTGTAATTTCCCCCCAGTTCTGAAATCTATAAAGGGATTAGGGGTCCCAGGAGTCAAGAATTTCTGGAGCAAGTGATCCACTGAATGAGTCATGCTTTTGTGAAGCAAGAGTCCTTAACAAGAGCAGAAACCACACAACACTGTAGGATTCTTCCTAAAATGTGATGGCTTTCTTATCATTGTTTTCATTTGAAAATGATCACCATTTTAACCCATATAACTGATTTCCCCAAACCCAAACATATGGCACTCTATTTATAAAAGAAATACCCTACTTTCCATTTTATGAAGAAGAAATAAGAACTACCAGAGAAACAGCAAGTCAATCTATCTTTATGACCACATAAATAATATTTGCAACCTGAGGTTAACTTCTTTCCTTTTTACCTGATTGGTGCTAGAAAAAATGCTAATGTATTTTCATCTGCAAAAATTTGTCAAGAGAGTAGATTTTAGGTGCTCTTACTACAAAAATATTTTTTTAAAGATAACTATGTGAGACAACAGATATGTTAATTTGCTTGACTATATATAAGTCAAGTCACTATATATAAGTATATCAAAACGTCATGTTGTACACCTTCAATTTTAAAAAATAGAACAATGTGTCTCATACACTTCAGTGATGCTTTTGGAGAAGAAGAAGAGGAAGGAGGAGGAGAAGACAGAAGAAGAAGAAGGAGAAGAGGAGGAAGGAGAGAAAGAAGGAGAAAAAAAGAAAGGCAAATAAATTAACAGCACCCAAGAACTAGTATTTTAAAAGAGAATTCTATCCCTCAAATTATTAGTCCAGAGAAATAAGACTGAATTCCATATCACATATCCACTTAATATCCGAAAAGAGAAGCTGCTTCCATACCTGAATTAATGTTTGTGCTACTTATTTCGTTTAAAACAAAAAAACCTGCTACTAATTAAATGCCATTTGAAAAGAAAGTACTGTAGTCTATTTTAAGCCTTTTAACTGGCACAGACAACTGAAAGAGAAACCAGTGCTTAACTACTGGACCCAAGTCCAACTTGGAAGTACTCCAAACTCCTGGAACTGCTCACCAGTCTCTGGGAGTTAGAACCCAAACTTGCCATTCAGTTTTGTGAATTCTATCATGTTCAGCTTTTAAAATATTTAATCAAGTCACTTAAGTCTGTCAATAACTCCAAGTCCCACAGAAAATGTATGTGAAACAAATGGCAAGCCAACTCAATGTGGCTGGTTATTCACACCCCTTTGTAACTCATGCAGGAGAAAAACTGATAGAAAATCCTTTGGATGCCTCAGAAAAAAATCAGTTAGAGCCCAAGAAGTTGAAAGCACATGGAGCTCACTAGGATGACTAAGCCACAGGCTCCTAGAGTTTGAAGAATGGCCTCCTTCGTCCTGTGAGGAAACCAAAGACCAGAGAGGTCAGTATGTGCCCAAAGTGGTACCGCTAGTGGCAGAGGTCCAGAGGCCAGCCCTCCTAACCTGGACTCACATGACTGCTCCAATTCTGCCTCTGCCATTCTGTGTGACCTCAAGCAAGTTACTTAAGCTCTCTGAGCTCTATTACATAGACAATAAAAGCAACTCAATGGGGCTAACTTGAGTAACCCATTAAGTAACATATGTGAAAGCACTATGTGAGTCATAAATGGACTACAAAGGTGTGACTTAGTAACATGGCATTCTAACATTTCCATCAAAACATTGAGCTAGAATTGTTCCGTGGTTATGTTCATCATCCTTTTCCTACACAAAGTGCTTCCTCTACTTTCTTTCTGTTTGTTTGTTCATTTGTTTTGAGACAAGGTCTTGCTTTATTGCCCAGGCTGGAGTACAGTGGCACAATCACAGCTCACTACAGCCCCTGCCTGCACTCAAGCCATCCTTCCACCTTATCCTCTCGAGTATCTGGTACTAGAGGTGCGCACCATTACACCCAGCAAATTTTTGTGTATTTTGTTAAGATGGAGTTTCGTCACACTGCCCAGGCTGTTCTTGAACTCCTGGGCTCAAGTGATCTGTCTGCCTCGGCCTCCCAAAGTATTGAGGTTATAGGCATGAGCCACTGCATCCAGCCACTCCCTCAACTTTAAAAATAAAAATAAATGTCCCTTCCCAGGTCCCCTGTGGCATTCCCTTCTTGCTCAAACACCCTCAGAAGCTTTTTCAAGTACCAAGGATACTGCATTTGGCTTAAGATTTTTTTACTTACTGCAACCCAGTTCATCAGACCAATCACCACAGTCATCGGCATCATCACACACATTGTCGTTTGGAATGCAATGTCCATTGCCACACTTATATTCATATTCCGTACAAGGTTTAGGGGTTGGTTTTCTACCTGTATGTAAGAACAAATTAAAATCAAAACTTTTTCTTTTGTGAAGCAAGATACTTCCTTCTATGACAGAGACAGTTTGTACTTACCAAAAAAACAAGTGCTTCCCTACATTTCCCAGTCTCCCTTGCAGGTGGGTTAGGACCATGTGACTAGTTCTAGCCAATGTACTGTCAGTTGGAGGTGCCGTGTGTCACTACTGGGCTGAAGCAATGAAAAGCACACGTGCCTTCTCCATGTCTCCTGTGCTACTGCAACAACCTTGGAAGCCATGTGTTCCAGGCAGCACAGCTACAAGATGCAGGGAGGACTTTGACACTACCGCAACCTTCAAGTTTGTATTCCTGTTATTATTATTATTGGCAGAAATGAATCTGTGGTTATAGCATTAATTTATTTGAGGCATAGCACAAAAGGATGAAAGCCCAGAAATAAAATATTTTTTTAAAAATTTGAGCAGATTTCCCCCTTCCCCAAAATCTCTTTCCATTTCCCCTACTAAAAATGCCATTTAAAAAAAAAATGGAGGAAGATATTTGTAGCACATGGTCAAATCCCAGAATCCATAAACTTTTATTCTTTTCAAGGAGCAGGATTTTAGTCTGGGAAACCACTACCAGCCACCACAGGAAGCAAACTGCAACATTTCAATGGCTTAAAATGGCAAAGGTTCATTTCTCACTCATGTAAAGTTTAATGACAGCCTAGAAACCCTCCTCCATCCTATAATTATGCCATCAGGAACACATTCAAGGTTGCCAAGGCAGGAGAAGATCAACATGGTGGAAGCACACAGCTTCTTAACTTCCTGAGCCTGGAAATGACAGATATCCTCCTGCTCATGGTCCATTGGTCAGAACCAGTCACATGGCCCCGCTCTAACTGTAAGGGAGACTGGAAAAAGGAAGAATGTGCATTCTCATACAATTTACCCTTGTGTCACTAAATACTCCTTTACGATTTTCTTCTCATACGTGGAACACCCTTAACCCCTTCCCAAGGAACATAGCTTAGTCCATTCAGAAACTGAAATCCAGGACCTCTGCGTAATGGGCAGTAGCCACTCAATCAGTTCCAGATGTGGTTCCTCTTGGTTGGGAGACCCATAAACTAATAAACAATCGGTGCCATCTGTGCCCGATAGGTAGCGGTGGAACAGGGGCAACGCAATAGAAATAAACACTCCCATGGGAAAGAAAGAATTAGAGAGTCGTGGCAGTCACCAAACTATAGCAATTCTGAAGTCCCACTAGGCTAGGATGACACATGTTGGCACAGGACAGTCCTGATTCATGTCTGCTGCCCCAGTGGAATTATGAATAGCACCACCTTCACTTTCAAAAGCACACTGGCTTGGAAAGGAGAGTAAATCACATAGTCACTCTGGGCAGACATTGTAAAGGTCCCTTCTTTGGGGAGTGGAGGGTATTTATTGATTAGCTCATGCCTCTGCTCTGGCAGGAGCTCCTGTGTCAAAATGTCTCTCATTGTTTCTGACTCTACCCTTTGAGAGTTTTTCCTTGTCTATTTTCCTCTTCAAATGGAGAGGGAAAGGGAAATATGCTCCCATTAGGACCCACACAGCTTTCTCACCCCACTTTTTGCTTATAGAAGGCCGGGAGCCCAATAGTTTTTTGTTTTGTTTTGTTTTTCTTTCAAGTCTCAAACAGTCATAGCATTTTGGTTTATCTGGTTATATCTTGCTCTCAGAAACCTACCAGGCATTTGATCTGTTTGCTTCTAGCCTGTTCTAAAAGTTAGTAACCTGACCTAGCGCTCTTTTTGAGCCATAGTTCTCGAATCTGCTTTTTTCTTTGCTTTCTTTCTCTCATATAATTCTGTCTGAACTTATTGTCACTTACATCCAATCCATGTAGAAAAACAGATGGGCAGTCATTTTATCCAATGAGGAGGTGTTATTGGGCCTTCGTGTCTCAAAGCCTTTTAACTTCAGACTTTTACTGTTTGGGATGTAGATACAGTTGGCTTTTCTCACACAGCAAATTTCTGGGCTTTATTTTATTTCTGCTTATAAGTTAACCAGTTCTTCCCTTAGCTTCTCTCTTTCTTATACTATCTTGCCAAACTCAGGAATGGCAATCAATGCACATTACTAACATTCTATCTTCTAACCTCACTCCATGATTGACAGGTTCAGTAAGCATGTGATCTGCCTTCCAGTTTTTCTGAGGTGACAGCTTTATCAAATGCTTTGACTTTGCATAACATGATCTCCATCTTTCCTGCTTCCACCATCAGTGTCCTTGTTGCTTGCCTCCTGACTGTTAACCCAATGCCAAATATTTTATGTTTTTGATGTGGAAGTACTCTACTTCCCTCATCACTCTATGTTATTTGGAGCAATTCATACTAGCTGTTGCAACCAACAGATCCTAAAGTCTCAGGGGTGCAACATAATGAAGCCTTATTGAGCACTCATATAAAGGCCAACGCTGGTTCCACAGCCCGCCTGCATCTTGCAGCTGTGCTGCCTGGAACACATGGCTTCCAAGGTTGTTGCAGTAGCACAGGAGACATGGAGAAGGCACGTGCGCTTTTCATTGCTTCAGCCCAGTAGTGACACACGGCACCTCCAACTGATAGTACATTGGCTAGAACTAGTCACATGGTCCTAACCCACCTGCAAGGGAGACTGGGAAATGTAGGGAAGCACTTGTTTATTTGGTAAGCACAAACTGTCTCTGTCATAGAAGGAAGTATCTTGCTGGAAGTAAGCATTCTGTGGCAAAGCATTCTAATACCACATCAATACAAGAAATAGAAAGTGGAAAAATTAGGAATTTATCTTAATTTTCCCAGGTAATGTCTTTTTGGGGAAAAAAAATAACTGGAGTCAGGGAAATGATTTTCCTCACTGACTTTTTTCTAGGCAAATTAAATTGCCCAGAAAATTGGTCAACTTTCTCCTTCAATGGATAGATTTTAAAACATTTTGAAAGTGCAGAAAAAGCACAGACATTTCAATGCCTGAAATGTTAAATGCAGCCAGTTTGAAACTTCTATCTTAAACTAATCTATCACTTTTCTCTTCTGGGAAATGAATTTTCATTTTCAACAAGGATATTAGATAAGCTCTGTTAACACCAGGGCTGCCTTGCTTCACATGATCTCTGCAGCTGGGCACCTGCCTAGATTAGCAATTAGCAACTCCTGAAGGCTGAAGAATGATCAAATCTTATATCTGAAAAAATAAACTATTAACTTGTGAGGTGTGGCTCAACCAGTATTTAGTGTTTGTTCTCAGTTTCTTATGAGAAAAGAGGAGGAGAAGGCTTATTAAATGTTTAAACAAAGACTGAAAAATTAATGGATTTGCCAGCATTGTGCTCAAACGAGACAGGAAGAATAGGCAGGGTTACATGTAAGCAATGCATGTGTTCGTATGGTCTTGTAAACAATTATGTCAGCAGAGATCTGCAATCATGGGCACAACCCTATAAAACAAACTGAAATCCCAGAGGTACATTTTACAACCTGCAGACCACCTGGGGTCCTTCCTTTTTCCTTCTCCCTTTTGACTTTTGCTTACAGTGCTCCTCTGTCTCATCAGTTCCATCTCCACAGTCATCCACACCGTTGCACACCTCATGACCATAAATGCAGCGATTGTTGTCACACCGGAAACGGTTTGGTGAATTACAGGGAACATTCACTGACAGGAAAGATGGAAAAATGAAATTACAAGTTAACAGTAGAATTTAAGTGTTAATATCTAAAATACTCCAGTACCAGCACCAGGCTTGCTTCATTCATGCACTCATTTACTCATTTGATTAATCAATCAGCAGATACACTATATATCCAATACACGCCAAGGTACTGTGCTAGGCACTAGATATGATGGGAAACAAGAAAGACACAGTCCTTGTCCTCATGGAACTTTCATTCTAGTAGAGAAACAGACTTTTCAAATTAACCATTCAATTACAACTACGAAACATCTACTGGGGTAATCTGACATCAGTTAGGGAGAGGAAGGCTTAGAAGAAACTTCCCATAGATTCTGAGTCAGGGAGGAGCATGGCCGGTCTCTGGACCTGAATAAAGGCCTCTGTTGCTGCAGCACAGAGTGTGGAGCACAATGGTGGCTGTGAGGCTGGACAGGCTGGCAGTACATGGGCTCTTATCCTAATAGCCAGGAAGTCATTTGTTTGATCCTTCTGATGGCAGTTGTCATACAGTGTCTAGAGCATGAGTCTTTTACTGAAGCTTTAAATTGTGTTGGATTTTCCTTCCTGAATTCCCTCACATCTTACATTTAAAATCGATATCTCACGATCAAACCCTGACACACTTGCTGTCCAGAGTGAGACCTCTAGCTGCTGCCTGTACAGCTGTGAGGTACTCAAGGGTAGTCCCCAGGTCCCCTACTTGTTTGGTACAGGGAACATGGTTCACTATACATGTACCACAAATTCAGTGAACTCAACATACATGTGGTCTTCACATGTGATCTTCCACGTGGAGGATTTGGGCTGTCTGATTTTCCTTCTGCCATTGTATCACACACAGGGATCAAGAGGAGAGACTTGTAGTAAGATTGATTGAGGGGAAAAGGTCAGATCGAAGGGCTGGTTCTTGGAAGCATTGTTATTAGAACTATTGCAATAATTATTTGCTGTGAAAGGCAAGTTCAATATTATAAAACAGTGTTGGAAATTGTTTAAGGTAGCTGTGTCCCTGACTCTCCAAAGTTTATTTTTTACTAGCTATGGGCACTTTACCTTATGGAGAGAAGAGATTTCCGAAGGACTTTTTTGAAAGTTAAACATGTCTAAGATATGTCTCAAGACTCATGAAGTTCAAAGCAAAACAAGGTTAGTTCCTAAGAAGTAAAGAAAAATGTTGGGATGCAACTGTGAAATATAATGAACACTAATTAAAGTTTTCTGAGGAGAAACAAAATACTAAGACATACCATTTTCACAAGTCAAATCTCTGGGCTAAAAATGAGTAGTGATGAAGCTGGGAAAGGGGATGGAAGATGCAATGTGAACTTCCAACAGGAGTGCTTCTCAAGGTCTTGTTTCCTAGGTTAAGGGCTTTTACTTACACAAAATCCTGACACTTTAGTTTGCATCAGAATCATTTGAGGGGCCTGTTAGTGTATAGATTGCTGGGCCCTTAATTTTCTCACAAAATTAAGGCCATCTTGGGGAAAGAGCTTAAAAAGCAGAGTCTTTGAGTTAACGTCTTTCTTTCCTCTACTTCTCTTGGGCTTGATTTTTTATTTCTATTTGGATGGGGTGCATCCCATGAACCTGCATTTCTAACATGTTCCCAAATGGCACTGACATTCCTAGTCCAGGGAAGACACTTTTGAGAACTATTACCCTAGAGTTTCTCCAGTGACTCCAAGCATGTAGCAAAATGACTGAAACAAACTCTATTTTCATTCACTTCATTAAAATCAGTAGTTCTCAACCAGGGGACTAAACTAAAAAGCTAAGAAGCTTTTTAAAAATACATATGTGCAGGCTTCATTCTTGGAGATTCGCTTCATCAGGTCTAAGCCTAGGGTGAGGCCAGGGCATGTGATTTTGAAATATCCCTCCTCTACTGCTACTGATATGTACCTGAATTGAGACTCACAAAAAAGCAGGGTTTAAAATGTACATATCTATATATATGTATGTGTGTGTGTATATATATATATACACACACACACACACACATATATGCGCATCAATCAGCAAGAGGGAATTAGATGGCCTTGACTTACCATGTTAAAAGGAAGTGACTGTAAAGATTAAGAAAGTCTTAGCATTTTCTAAAGGTGCTCCAGGAAGCTCTAGGGGTTTGGAGAGGTTACTTCCAGGGGCACCCAATGTAGGATACAGCAGGAGAGGTACAGCCCCCTCCCTACCCTTCCTCAGACTTCAACCACAACAGACCTGCCTTTATTTATGCACACTGGGTTTTCAAGCAACATTTCCTTTAAAGACATTGTTTTCTAAGACCATAAAATGTTTAAAAACATGGAGGTTTTCCCAACTTTCTCAGGTTACAGAGAGAATTGAAGCTGGAAGACCCAGTGAAATAAAACCAATGCTGATCCCGTGTCCAGTCCTAAACAATTGTACAACTGCTCTCCAGGCTCACATGCTACATGTAAGAAACACTGATATTTGACAGACAACACCACTCCCATTCACTCCGTTTCTCTCCCTCTTACAGCACAGGTGAAGTTCTTCATCTGAACCATCGCCACAGTCGTCATCGCCATCACATTTCCAATACGGTGGGATACAAACATGGTTTTTGCATTCGAACATAGTAGCCTGGCAGTATGCACCATCAGGAAAGCGTGTAGCTGCCATGGGGGAGAAGACATATTCAAATTATTATACAAATTGACTACTTTGGGAAAGCTTCCTGCTATTTCTCCTTTGGCTCTTGCCATTATAGCCTGCTCTTCTTTATTCATCAAGATGTATAGTGGCCTTGACCTGTCTGAAAGTCGAATGGACTATGTCTTAAGGGCAGTTGTCAGAGCTCAGTTTCCAATGGCATGAATCATCCATGGCATGGACAGCACTGGACTTAGTCTCTACAGGCAAATGTCAGGACTGGTTTTACCCACATACATTTATAAAGTCCTCTTGGGCAACCACATCATCAACAACAACTATCATGGATGGTTATCACGGATGATGGTTATTGTTGATGGATCGGCAATAATGATGTATCAACAGTTTGCATTTATTCAAATGAGCCATAAAGATTCAAATCTGAGTAATCATATTGACTTTCTAGTTTTTGTAGGGAAAAGAAAGAGAGATCAGACTGTTACTGTGTCTATGTAGAAAAGGAAGACATAATAAACTCCATTTTGATCTCTCTCAGTCTTCTCAGTCTCTTGTCCCACCTGATGAGAAATACCCAAAGGTGTGGAGGGGCTGGCCCCCTTCAAGTTTTAATCATTTTTATACCCCATCATGTGACTGAAAAAAATTTTAATGCCATAAATTCAAAATGTTCTAATACCCCACCCTTGTTCTTTAAACTAGTGTATTCATTGCTTGAATATTTTTTACCTGAAATTTTTTTTATCTAATTAATGATTTGTATAGTAGCTGATAATATATGAATACTTTGTTAGCACAAATTACTTAATATATTCTCCATTTAAAATAGCAAATAAATGCACTTGAATGGCCATTGTGAAATATATGATTATGATGACTTAGAACTCAGGTGAACTGATCATTATCAGTGCATGCTGAAGAGACAATACCTATGGCCTTTTAAACTAAGAAGTGGTAGCTGACTGATGTCTAAACTATCATATCCATACTCTCAGGTAAACAGTACTACATATGTGTCTAGGGACTTACGACAATCAGCTTCATCAGAGGCATCCAAACAGTCAGCGGTTCCATCACATTTCAATTCACTGGGTACGCAATGTCCACTTGTACACTGAAAATATTCAGGATGGCAGGTCCTCATCTCTGAAGAGAAAAGATTGTCATTCTGAGAAGGCCTTGTCATTTTCAGGCAGAGATTAGGTACCTGGAGTACAGTGGGTACTCCATCACATTCCTATCTACACCCTGTGACTGGCTCACAGCAAACCCACATCTTGTGGTTAGCAAATTAATACACTCTCAAAACTCACACTTTCCCCACTCAACATACAGAGATGGAAGTACCTAGCTCCCTTCTATTAAATAATCTCCAGCTCTTAAGCTTTTCCTCAGAAATCAGAATTCCCCAATTTTCAATGTTTTCTAATTTTCCTAAGACCCAACACCAAATCAGTAAAGAGCTATAAAAATTACTTTGGGTTTAGGATTCCCTTCTCAACGATCTGACCTCTACACAAGACAGTCATAGTAGTATGTGTATATTCCTTAAGGTGACTTTCCGTGGAATAGTAGCAAGATCAACGTCTTTGTTCACAGATTAAATGCAGATTAAAATCTACTCCTAAGAAGGGTTGATATTAAAATTAAATTTTTTAATCCCTGGCTATTTTCCTCTATTATGACTGATCTAGACTGCTATGAGTTAAGAATAATGCATAGAAAATACAGAGCAGAAGATACGGTGTTATGCTAAGGTTTATATATTACACATACACTAAAATCATTTTCCTCTAAAAGCCTTATAAACACTAATGTGAAGCCCCTACACTGTCACAGTACAAAATTCTATGGTAAGCTTCTCAAATGACAGTTACCACAGTCCCGTTCATCTGAGTTGTCCCCACAGTCGTTGTAATGGTCACAGATCCATCGTGAGGGAATGCACTGCTGATTGACACATCGAAACTCGCTCTCCGTGCACTCCCGGGGTGCTGGAAAGGAAAGGCACCTGACCATGAGTGTGCACCAGGAATCACACACAGGAGACACCGTGTAAGCTGGCCAAAGTGCCCGGGTGCCCAGCGCCCTCCTGTGTCCCAAGCCCCAAAGGTGTGCTTGGGCAAATTATTCACCCTCCAAAACTAGACCTTTCACCTTAATTTTGAGTCTGTAAAGAATGGCCTTTATTAAGAAGTTTGTCCAAAGGTGATTTTTTGATCTCTCTTGCTTGCCCTCTCTTTTTTTTTTTTTTTTTTTTTTTTTTTTTTTTTTTTTTTTTTTTTTGAAACAGGGTCTTTCAACATTGCCCAGGCTGGCTTTGAACTCCTGGACTAAAGTAATCCTCCCAGCTCAGGCTCCTGCGTAACTGGGACTGCAGGTGTGTTCTACCATGCCCAACTTGATTTTATCTTAATTTTTTTTATTTCATGAAACTCTAGATAACCTCTTATAGGATTCATCATGAACTTTTATTAATAAAAGACAAAATGCCACTTGGATTACCCTTTTGTATAAGTTTTTAGCTAATTGATATTTGCAGATGTAGTCAGCTTCCTAAATCTCTCATTGCCTATGGCAAGTAGTGATCACTTCTTTCTTCCAAAAGATAAATAACGTTAGAATGTATTTCATTAATCAATTAGAAATTGATGCATATCATGAGTCAGTGATATACATTCTGGGCAGGACTTCATTCAGCTTGCTTTCAGAACATACATTGAGTGTGTTCTGACCATCTAGTTTGATATGATCTCAGCCTCTTGACTTCATTTCCTCAACCTCCCTATCCAATGTCTTGTAGTCAATACCTTCAACTGGGAGAAACTAAAACCTGTCCTGTTATTTAACTATTAGCCCTCCTAAAACAGTCAGCTATTCTAGGAAGTGTAATAATGCAAACACAAGTTCTCTCTCCTCTCCTGTGAAGGCCATTTTGGGGAAAGAGCTTAGGAAGCAGTGTCTCTGGGTTAGCACCTTTCCTCTCTCTACTTCTCTGGTCCTGGTTTTCTGTTTCTATTCTATTTATCTTTTTATATTTTTCCTTTATCATAAGTCACCACAACTTCTTTTGGAAAAAAAAAGTTGGGTGTGAATAAATTCGACACAGAAAAGATACACTTCGGTAAATACCTTCATCCAAAAGCTTGATTTGAAACACCTCAGAAGGAGAAGATGCTTATGTCTCTAGTGGAAGAGAAAGTAGAAATGTGCTGACCAGCAGAAAGAAAGAGATCAGACAGCTTGATATCCTACCCATTGAGGATCAATGACATAGACAGTTGAATTATGGACAAAAAGCAAACATCACAGCTCTGGTGGCACATAAGGACCATAGGACTGTGAACACTCACCACAGTTTTCCTCATCTGAGTTATCTCCACAGTCATTTTGCCCATCACACTGCCAACGAAGAGGGATGCAGTGGTGATTTTTACAGCGGAAATCCCCCACAGGATGGCATGTCCTCTCCTCTGCAAAGCAGTCATTGCAAAGACTTCATAAACCATTGGCAGAGAAATGCACAAAGTAGTATTGGCTTCCTTGTGAGACAGTCTGAGAATTGTATTAGCACACTCTTGAAGCTCCAAAGAGAGGAATGCCAGCAACATTCATGGTCAATATTCCGTCTTTTAGCTACCCTGAACCTATCCTACCGCTTGAAACTCAATCCATTCCCTTTGGTAGGAACCGTGCAAAGAATGAAATGGTATGTGGTTTGTAATTTGCAACAAAGGCCTGGTATGGGAGGCTAAAATGATGCCATAATAAATAAATATTTTGATCATATTATCTTCAGTCAGTTGGACTCAGTGTCCTTAAAAGAATTTAGTATCTTCCTTACTTCTCTTCCAACTAAACCCAACACACATATTCACAGATGCTTTGGTTTCAAGTTAGACTATGACTAATCTTGACAAATTCCATTAATTTATCTGACTTTCCCATGTTACCAGAGGGACTACAGATGTCCAATAGATAACGGGGAAAATCAGAGAGACACTCAGAATATGAAAATCCCCAAATAAGAAATATCCTAATTTGGAAATATCGTTTTTAGAGATAGATACCAAGTCTTTTCTGTAACCCCTTTCTACCAATTTCGACCAATTTATAAAATTAGAGAAACAATTTAAACTTGTCAAGTATGAGTAAGAATTCTACATCTGGAAGAAATTATGCAAGTTTCTAACATCTTAATAATGTCTTCCTCAATGACAGCATGATTTAAAATGCTATAAATTCAATACTCCCGGTAACCCTGCAAAATGCTACAAAATGTAACATGTCATTAGAAGAATCAACCATTTTTTTTAAAGAGGTAAACAAAGAAAAGATGACATGGGAAATACACTTTCATCTCTCATCTAATAAATGGCGCTTGACACGTGGACTTGCTTGTCCCTCCCTCCATTCCCCTGCAGCCCCTCCTACCACAGCCTTGCTCATCACTGTTGTCCCTGCAGTCGTCTACACCATTGCACACGGCCCACTTTGGGATGCAGCGGTAATTTGTTTTGCAGCTGAATTCTGTGAAGTTGTCACAGAGATGGGCAGAGCTCACTGAAAAGGGAGGAGGCATCAAAGTCAGAACTGAAGGTACAAGAAAGCACCTTTCCATTGTCACACTGAGGCTGTGGTACTGAGGAGTAACAATGACCATGTTACCAAGAAAACTGACTCTGGCAATGTGTGTCTGCTTTAGATGTGATCTGTTCACCATGAACAGAAAAATAGTTCCAAGTCTCTCACTATCTCAGCACCACTCATTTGTTTTACAGTATAACTTTGTGGGTGGGGTTGGGGAAGAACAGGGTTTGAAGTTAAAAACCTGGGTTGAAGTGTTAGATCTGACACTAAACAGTAATGTGACTATCCACTTAATGTGAACCTTAGTTTCCTCATCTGTAAAATGGAACTGGTTCACACCCACCTTCCCTACCTCATAACATTTCTCTGTGGCCCAAGTGAGAAAGCAGTAGATATACAACATGTAAGCTCTTGGTATCGTATTCTGGTTGGTTAGACATTCTATGTATCAAAAGGAAGTATTAGCCACTTGAGAAACAGCGTCTGGTTCCACCTGCAAGTCATACAGCTATACTCTGCCTTTCAGTGCCAGAGTTTGCAGGGAGTGCCAAGGCAGAGCATCCCATCAGGCTGAAAAAGAAAGCTCCATGTCCTCTCTCAGTCCCCATGGAAGTTTCCTCATGTCTCCCTGCTCTGGTCATGCCTTGGCCCTCCCGTAGGAACTTACTGCATTCTTCAATAGGCTCATCTGAGTGGTCTCCACAATCATTATCCACATCACACTTCCAGGCCTGCGGGATGCAGCGGCCATTAGCACACCGAAACTGGCCCGGCCGGCAGGTTCTGCTGGCACAGTGGGAACTGTCTTCATCTGAGTTATCCTCACAGTCGTTAAACGTGTCACACTGCCAGGATTCTGGGATGCAACGTTTGTTGGTGCACTGCCATTCATTGGAGTCACAGTGGTGATTCTCTGAGAGCAGGGACATTTGGTTATCAGCTTGGAAGGCATCAAGAATGAAAGCTCCTAACTGACATCAGTGAATCCTGGATAGCAGGATCATGATTTCTTTTTAGAGGACTTATTTCCTAATGTACTTATCAATCAGTACTACTACATGGAGCACTTCTTCTTTTGACTATTATTGTCTCCCAAATTCTTAAATATCTTTTTATTGCATAAAGACTTAAGAGATAAGAACTGAACGCCCTGACCTGTTAAGCATACCTTCCTCAGTCCCTATTCTCCTACTGGAAAATAGTCTTCAAACTTTGTGTTTGTTACTGTTATTGATGTGTTGTTTTTAGTTTGGGGGAATTTTATTTTTTGCCTGTTTGATTATTTATTTATTTTTCTTGAGACCAGGTCTTGCTCTGTTACCCAGGCTTGAGTACAGTGGCACGATCTCTGTCACTGCAGCCTCGACCTCCCAGGATCAAGCTATTCTTCCACTGCAGCCTCCCAAGTAGCTGAGATTACAGGCACATGCCACCATGCCAGGCTAATTTTTTGTATTTTTTGTAGAGACAGGCTTTTGCCATGTTGCCTAGGCTGAAACTCCTGGGCTCAGGCGATCGACCTGCCTCAGCCTCCCAAACTGTTGGGATTACACGCATGAGCTGCTGTGCTCACTTTTTTTTTTTTTTGCCTTTTAAATGGAAATGTAAATAAATATGACAACTGAGAGTCCCTGTTAAAAATGGGGGTGGAAACCTCTCATTTCCTCCTCAGTGTTAGCTCTCACAGGGGATTCAATGCCTAGCACATGGTGAAGAGCCACCAGTAGAGACAACTGATTATCTACTTCAACCATTTGCCTTGTAAAAACCTTAAGATTTCTTAAAAAACAAAAACAAACACTTCCTAAAAATAGAAAAAGGGTGGAGCCTGAGTTTCCTTCTAGGACTTTGAACTGGTTTTTAGTTCATGATATTCAGGAAATACCCACAGAATCATGATTGTATACAATTATACAATCAACATAGAAGTGGGGAAAAGAGGCATAAAGCAATTCAACACACCACAAAGAAGACGGTCTTCATCAGACCCATCAGGGCAATTTTGGTGAGCATTGCATAAAGTCTGTGGGCTGGTGCAGTTGCCGTCATTGCACTGGAATTGTCCTAGTCGGCAGAAGCGCTGCGGGCAAAGGGCCAGTTCATCAGAGCCATCTGAGCAGTCTTTCTGTCCATCACATTTCCACCAGATAGGAATGCACCTGCACAGAGAACATACAGCACTTTTTTAGCAAACCACCAGGGGCAACAGTTATCTGGAGAGAAGGAATCAACACTGAATTCCAAGAAATGACATGCATGAATTCTCTCGTGGCCCCAGAAGAGGATCAATTAAATCTCAGTTACAATGGTGTATTTTCAGAGAAAACATAACTTGGCAAGATAAAACAGGTTTCTTAAGATCCAAATACAAACTGAAAATGTGCTTTAAATATGATGAATAAATTCCATCCACAACAAATAATAAATAAACACAGAGTGTATGTTTTGAGCTGTGTTCTAGGAGCAGTGATTGGTTCAGATTGTTTGCCAGGGTGATATAAAAGTATTGTTTGGGAAGTTGGAGGGCAAAAGCAACTGCTGAGGGTCTTTCTCACAATAAATGTATGCTAGATTCTTAATCTCAGATATCTTATTTAATCACTACAATCGTCTACCGCTGCATCTTAGATGCTATGATCTGCATTAATGCCTCTCTCCATGCCACTCTCTAACTCAGGTCCCCTAGTCATCAATGGCCTGTGGACATTGTTAAGGAAATAATCTGTGGCCATGTTTCATAGCAAACACAAATGATCAAAAATGGATTTGAATGTGTAACCCTAGATCCCCTAGCATAGGCAGCTAAGGAGCTAGGCCGACATAGGCATGGAAAAGACAGTGAAATTCTATTACTTCTGGGGAATATTTTTCAGTATGTACTTATATACACTCTGGCTCCAACACTCAGGACAATTAAAAATGAGAAATATACGGTTTGCTTCCTTTCTATGAAAGTTTGTATATATATGCATAACAGTTTGGTTAGCAAGCTCCTTCTATTCATGGAAAATATTATCTGAAGTTGGAGGCTGAGAGTCTTGCTGTGTTCCACATAAACCAAGTTAATTAACCAAAATCTTGTCTCATTAGAAAACTCCCATCCCTTGGAGCCTTGAAGGTCAATGTCTGTACAAGGGCTAGAGAGGCACTGAGGAGAGGGGAAAGAGAGCCTTACTTTTCATTGTTAGCGCACAAGAACTGGGTGCTGGAGCACATGGGCATGCAGTAGGTGCTGCCACTCAGCTGAAGGGTGCGGAAGTCATCTGGACACTCGCAGGTGAACCCTTTTCCTCCTGGTTTGATGAGGCAGAGATGAGAACAGCCACCATTGTTGGTACCACAGGGATTGCTCACTAGTGGAAAAGGAAGAAAATATATGTTCATTTGCTTAAAGAGAATATCAAGCACAGATTAGCTGATTACACATCTTGACATTAAACTTATCACCTCTTAGAGAATAAAAAAAACCCAACTATCCTAGATTTATGATTTTCCCAAAAGTTCTTAAATAAAATGGATGATAGAATTATACAAGCAACAATCATGTGCTTTAAGAAAGCTCATTTATATGCTACCAGAAGTGAGCTATACTCACTGGTGTTTCTGACTAGAAAAGATGTGTTTCTCCAAGTCCTGGGACAGCAGGCAGTAAAATTAGCTTATATTCATTTGCCTAGACCTAGGTTAAAGTTTTAATTTCCAACAGATCCTTTATTCATTCCCACATTCTAAGTATATAGGTAACAGAAGTTTGGCCAAAAATAACGTGGATGAATAAACTGAGCATCATCTTTACTAATTTTCCAGGTCACCACTTTGAGATGAATATTTACTTGAACTTCTAATAAAAATTATATGAAGAATATTAACTTCCAGAAAGAAATAACTAAATTTCTTTATTTTGCTAATTCTCATTTTTCCTTAATTCCAACTTTATCATATGTTTTAGCAAGACATCACAACAAAGCAGACCCACAAAAACCAGTCTATCCCCAAAATATACTCCAGACCTTTACTAGATTATCTCTAAATCATAAAGTTGCTTTAATTGCGTAAAAAGGGATATAAGTTTACAATCTGATAAAAACAAGTTCTCTTACTTAAAAAACACTAAAACGCACTGCTCTTGACATTATCTTCTAGAAGATAAGCATAATATCTATTTTATACACAATATCATATGCATTTATTTAGTATTTAGTATTTAGGGCTGAAATGCCATATTTTTAATTCCTTTAAAATACTTCAGTCCTCCCATAGAAATAGAAAAAGTAAATATGGCAACATAGTAACTGTTAAATCTTATCAAAAACAAAGGAAAAAAAAAGATGATCTTGAAGAATTTAGCGAGTTTTAAGAAAAAGAAGAGTTCTAGGTAGTCTTTCCAGGGAAGAGGGATAAACTCTCAAGATACTTGCCTACTGTCAACTTTCAGCATATGCTTTGAAGAACACACTAACAAGTAACCACAAACTCTTTGTAAATCATAAAGTTCATGCTTAAAGACAATCATGACATGCACATAACCCAAGGCAACTATGCCAAACCCCTCAGTCACCTACTCACCAATGGGCTGCCTATATGGATGGTAAACATGGATGTCAAATGGTCTGTGTGTTGTGTTCACCAGTGTCTGTCTATTTGATCCATCGTATTTGTTTCCCTTTTCCACTGTCCTTGTATTCCAATCTGTCCAATAAATACTGTCTTCAAAAATGGTAATAGCAAAGGGGTGAGGCAGTGACCCATCATACACTGTGTGTCGACGGTGGCCCTCCAAATCAGAGTACCTGCATCAGTAAGCAGAAACAGTTACGTGATGGAGGTAATCCCTCTCCTCTAATGTCTTGCAGGATAAACGAATTCACAAATCAACAAAATTCTACCTCCTAGAGATAATATAAGTTCAGATCCTCAAAACTCCTAGTCTTTAATTAAAACAAAAACTAAACTTAAAGGATTTATTTGAATTGAACAAAAGATGTAGAAGTGAAAAGGCAATGCTTAACAAAATAGGAATAGTGTCAGGAGTTTAAATAATCACTAATTCCTAACCACAGCTGCTTTTCTGCAGATGAAGCTGGTATAGCTATTGTAGGTTTACAGCCTCTTATGTTGATGTTCCTCATTAAGCACCCTTTTGATATCCTGGGGTGAACACCATTCTTGTTTCTTCCAACACCGTTGGAAGAAATCAGAAGACAGCAATATTGTACTGGAATTCTACCTTCTCATTAACATTCCGGAGGGGACGCTATTCTAGGAGATAGTTGGGTTCTCAGTATAACCTGAGGGGAACACAACTTAGAGGCCTGCAGGGTTAACTTTGCAAACACCAGCAGGACATTTATTATTAATCGTGCCATGGCACCATTAGCGAATACTTTTCCAGATGAACAAACCTCCAGAGAAGGTTCTCTGATTTCAATATATTACAGAGGATCCACAACCAAATTCCCAAGTCCTCTCAGTTCCAAGGGCTTTCATTATTATGGGTCTATATCAGAAATCATTTCTAAAATAGTGACAACTTAATATTTTAAAAATTTGGAACATATCCTAAAATTCAAACAGGAGATAGAACAAGCTATCAACTAAGAAACTTGATAATGTTAGCCATGCAATGTTAAAAATATTTCCTAAAATATAATTTATGGTAACTTATAGAAGCCATAGGAAAACTTGAAGATGTGCTTGACCTCTGTTGATACGGATGCAGGTAAATGACCAGAAATCAGTCACAATCTGATTTATTTATTTATTTATTTATTTATTTATTTATTTATTTAGAGACAGTCTCACTCTGTCGCCCAAGCTGCAGTGCAGTGGCACAGTGTTGGCTCCCTGCAACCTCCTCCTCCTCCTGGGTTCAAGTGATCCTCCTACCTCAGCCTCCTGGGTAGCTGGGACTACAGGCAGGTGTCACCACATCCAGCTAATTTTTGTAATTTTTGTAGAGACAGGGTTTTATCATGTTGCCCAGGCTGTTGTTGAACTCCTGAGTTCATGTAATCTGCCCTGCTCAGCCTCCCAAAATGCGGGGACTATTAAGTGTGAGCCACTGCACCTAGCCACCATCCGTTTTTTTTAAAAAATCATAGACCAGAAAGTAGTCCTGAGACGTTCCCTTTCAGTTCCTTTGTAATCTCTGTAGAGAGACCTCAGATACCTCTATGAGCATTTTTTGTCAAGAGTAGAACTACACGGCCATGCGTGGTGGCTGACGCCTGTCATCCCAGTACTTTGGGAGGCTGAGGCAGGCAGATCACCTGAGGTCGGGAGTTTGAGATCAGCCTGACCAACATGGAGAAACCCTGTCTCTACTAAAAATACAAAATTAGCCAGGCGTGATGGTGCATGCCTGTAATACCAGCTCCTTGGGAGGCTGAGGCAGGAGAATCGCTTGAACCCAGGAGGCGGAGGTTACAGCAAGCTGAGATCATGCCATTGCACTCCAGTCTGGGCAACAAGAGCAAATCTCCATCTCAAAAAAAAAAAAAGTAAGAGTAGAACTACAGGCACAGCTCCAATGATGTGTTGGTGCATCCCAAGATGTACAAGGAATCAATTGGATGCTCTATAAAAATGTATTGCTTTATGTGTCTATGAAATATATTTCTGAACACAGGCATTGCTACCTCTCCAAGAGGTAACCAATTTAACATGGCTCATGAATATTAAAGTTTCCTTTATTCCCAGATCACAGTGCCTCATATTATGATTTGACTTTTAGACTGAAATCTACTGCCTAAATTTTATAATCCATCTACACAAATAATCTATATTGGATTGTATCAAAAAGTAAACAGAATATTGTACAACTAGAAAATTCCTTTTTTCGTCTCTAATGCTCCTGGAAACACTGTCTAAAGGTACACTGAGTGAAACCTACTAAGCTTTCAAAACCAAGAAAAATCTATAGGATCCAAAGAACAATAAAAGTCAGTTAGAAAATTGTTGAAGCTCCTTTGAACATCTTGATGCTTCTACTAATTCAATATAGGATTGCATGGAAAGCTAACTCAGCTCTCTGATGTGCCTTTTAAGAGAGGATACACACACCGTGGGAAGGGCTAAGAGTATTACCATCAGTATATCACATCAAAATGGTATAAGTAAACTAGAAATAATATTTCACTGCTTCTAATTAAAGTTAATCTCTACCCTAAGAGTGAGTTAGTATCTGCTACAGTAAATTCTGCAATGAGAATGCTAAGGGCTACTTTAGTGTAGCAAATGAACCAGTTCAAGGGAAAGTTCTGGAATTGATTAATTATGCCTGCCATGAGCACAGGAAGAAAGAGCACTAGCATGTGTGCCAGGTATTCGTTCTTTTCCAGTGGCATGTCCCAAGGGAATACGGTGTTAGAGAACTCCAAACTTTTCTACACTGACTTTGGCAGCAAAATAAACATAACAGAAGAAAGGAATTTCTAAAAATAAAGTAAAATTAAAAACTTTGAAATAGCTCTACTGAATGAATGGCATTTCCATGCTTTTGAATGCAACAGGCTGTTCCTGGATCGCTATCCATAAATGCTTATGCAGAAGACATTACTATGGTCCAACTAGGCCATAATTAGCAAAATTCAAACTAAACCCTCAATATGGGTATTCTTGATTAACTGTTGATTAATAATGCATATCATCTTTTTTACAATGAGTATTTTTATTGAACAGTATATTTAACACACTTAAAAAAATTATCCTATTACCAGAAAGATGTAAATGCCTTATCATATTGGATTAATGTTAACAGACTCTACTGCTACCTAAAATACTGCATTGCACTTAATCATAAATGTGCCAAAGTATTTTAGGGAAAGTTTTCCAAATCCTTTTATTCTTTTCCTTTCCTCAAATACTAAAATTAATCATATATTTCATAGGGGAGAGCAAAGTAAAGAGATAAAAAAATTAAGATGAGTTGCACACTGAGCTGACTACCATGGGGAGAGATTATTAGCTCCGTTTTCTAGATGAAAAAAAAAAAAACAATAAGAAGTGAAAACACCAGGTCATAAACCCTGATCCATATGATTTAAAAGTTCACCCTCTTTTTACTGCACCACCCCATAGAGCTCAGCAGTTTTAGTTAGAAGGGTGACTTCCTCCCAATGACTTCTAACAAACAGGTCAGTTAGACAATAGAGGGGACTAATAGACTGGAATCACAAGCTCTGATGTTTGAAATAAACAGTCACACAATTGTTTTATGCTTTTCATGTACGTACTCTATGTAACCCAAGTGGGCATCTGCCCAGTAGAGTAGATCATTGGTGTAATCAATGGTGATGCCATTAGGCCACTCTAACTTGGTGGAGATAATCACAGACTTGTTGGTTCCATCCATGCCTACTCTCCCAATGTATGCGCGGTGACCCCAGTCTGCCCAGTAGATGTACCTGTCAGAGCAAACACAAAAGGTCAGTCCCTGATGCCAAAAGAAGTCAGTAGCCAAAGTACACACCTTTTCTCCATTTAGAGAAATGGAGTCTGCATTCTGTAGAGCCCCTCAGAAAGGAAAGAGAGCTAACAGCAAATAATCTAAAAAAGATAAAGGAAGGGGACAATGTACAGAAAACGTTCACAAATAAACACAATTAACTGGATTTCAGTGGCTTTGCAATAGAGAGTCCAGTAAAGAAATTGGTTTTCTAAAACCACAATTTTCTTTGCACACAGCCAAAATACATGACTCGAAAAGTGCAAAAGTGTGTCAGGGCAAAGAAAACAGAACAGCTGATGATGATGATTTGAAGAAGCCATGCTTCTACTCATTACACTAAATGATTTACCAAGTAGGAAAAGCAGAAGACAAACCCCAGCAAGACATTGGCCTTGAGATAACCATATGAACAACCTTTTTGGTAACAGAGGCGGAATAAGGAGGTGAAAGAAAAGCCCAGGATTGCAGGGAGACAATACCCATATTGAGGGTGAAGGGCAAGTCCTCTGGGATTATCAAAGCAGAAGGTGTTGTTGGCATCCACACAGTGCTGGGCCAGCATGCGGCGGTGTCCACCATTGAGGTCAGAGACAAAGAGGCCATCCAGGCGGGCATCCAACCAGTAGAGCTTTCTAAAATGAAGAGCCAGGAGTTAACCAATACAGTCACTTTGTGAAATGGGACATATTTAGCCACCCAGTTTCCTATCCAAGCTACCTGAGAATCACAGACAGTTGTTAGAAGTCACCTTTCTTCAGGCAAATGAGGGCAGGGGAAAATAGGAAGTTGGTCTTCCTGCAGTGAGGCAACAAAGGGTGCAAGACTGTGTGCAATAATTCCCACTTTAAGGTGGTGTCATGTGGACAATACTGGGGACACACCTCATTCGACGGGGCTGGTTTTACTTTCCTCATGCAGCATAAGGCACCCTCTCCAGGCAATGCAAAGGCTTAGCAGAACAGGGAAGCAGAGGTGAGTATCATGAATTACAGTTTAAACGGTGGAGTCAAGGAAACAGACTTGTCTAAGTGTGTCACTGAAACTGCACAGAGAAACTCTGAATTATGACATCCTTAAGATAAAGATTATGACACCCTTAGGATAAAGAGACATCCCTGCCTCTGTCAGACAGGCTGTCAAAATGAGTTTCTTAACCTGTGACACGTTTTACTTAATCAAACCTAAGAAGCTTTAGAAACATATTAGGATCTGTTAGAAACTGCTACCGCAAGGATATTTCTGTTATAAATATATTTTTATTCAATAAAATTTATTTTTCTTATAAGGTAAGTGTTCTTAACCCAAGGTCTTTACCCAGAATCAGAGAAGCCAGCTTTGGGGATCTGTGTACTTTCTAAAGGGGCCCATGGTTTTCACCAGAGTCTTATAGTAACCATAACCTTCCAAAGGGTTAAATGTCCCTATAATGAGAAGGTCATTTAGGATTCGATAACCAATTCCAACCAGAAGGAGAATGATTTCCCTTCCAAAAGACCTGAATGCCTCTTTGCAATAAGTACGCCCTTACCCATTCATGCTGGATATCTGAATAGTTGGGATAGTAACATCGCTTCAGGCTTGAGCAAGAAGGAATGAGTATCCATATATGTACAAGTCTTGCCAGTTAATTCACTTGGGTAAACGACTAAATCCTGATTAATAAGACGGCTATAACCTTGGATTCCATCACTAGACACTAAGAACAGTGACAATAATAGTAGCTAACTATTGAACACTTGCTAAATGCCAGGCCTTAGACCAGGGACTTTTTAAAACATTACATTATTTCAGATCACAACAGGCTTAGAAGGAGTTGCTATTATTATTCTTGTTGTATTATTATTCCTGTTGCTATTACCATTCAAGTCCTGGTAGACTGGATACCCCATAGGGCACTCTACTCTGTTGAGCTTACTGTTTTCCCACTAATTTCTCTTTATTCCACAGTCAAAAGACACCCTGTAAACAGATTCTTCTCAAGAAAACATGGAGAAGATATTCCATATCCACTACTGGAAAAATTAAGATAACTGAGAGCCAACAGTATCTTCCAATGTACATAATAGTGGTTTAAAAAGTTATATCAAATGGAAACCAAACACCCTAGTGTTGACAGCAGAAATTTTTATTAATATTGGAGAAGAAAAATTGTTGCTAATTTCAGTGTAGCTAGTATCTCAGAACTGCCCCCTACCAAAGTAAACACAACTGAGCTCCATTCTGCCTTTGTGCTTTCAGGAACATTGATCCTGGTTGTGCACCCTCCTGGACTTTCAAGAAAAGTTTACCCTACCCTCACCTAGACTTTCTTGCCCATCTTCCTCACATGTATTTAATTCTCTCCTGATCAAGAACACACCTCAATAGAGAGGAAAGTAGCTGAAATCCGAGAGAAATGTCATTCTAGCTGTTTCTGAGAGAGAGGGCTGAATGACAATATCTTATAGTTCGAATATTGTTTTTTCTGCACTGGAACAAAGGATGGTGACAAGAACAGTACCATGTTCAGTTCTGTTCCTGGAAATCATTAATCACTATACTTTTTGACACGTAGGATATGTGAAACAGGAACTGATACATACAATAGGAATGCTTAGTCAATGTTTCATTCATTATTCAGCAAGCACTCAGCACCTATGTCAGGCCAGCTACTGGTCAGGGAGAACTGGGAAGCCAACTCTCCCCACCCACTTTAGGATCTTTACCCTTAAGGGGGTCAAATAGGAGGATGTGGAAAGGAGTCCTCTGGAGGTCTAGGTTGACGGCAACAAGAATCTTTATAGCATAAGTGCCTGCAGATTGATGTCTATTGACCACAAGGCCAATTAGTTTATGCTGCCAAGAATCTGATAGATTTGATATTCAATAGAAATGTTAAGAAGTGTGGTTGATCTGGTAGTTTAGTTAAAATACCACTGGCCTGCCTTAAAGCCTGTCAGTTTCCAGAAGGGCAATCTCAAAACAAGAGTCTCGTGTTAGCCATTCTCCAGTTCTCATGACCAGCCCATGCTGGGAATGACTAGCATTGGTTGGTTCTTTTGTTTCATTTTGTTTTGGTTTTTTTTTTTGAGACAGGGTCTCACTCTGTCACTCAGGCTGGAATGCCATGGCATGTTCTCGGTCTCTGCAACCTCCATCTCCTAGGCTTAAGGGATCCTCCTACCTCAGCCTCATGAGTAGCTGGGATTACAGACATACATCACCATGCCTCGCTAATTTTTTCATTTTTCATAGAGACAGGTTTCGCCATATTGTCTAGGCTGGTCTTGAACTCCTGGGCTCAAGTGATCCTCTCGCCTCAGCCTCCCAAAGTTCTGGGATTACAGGCGTGAGTCACTGCTCCCGGCCAATGACTAGTATTGTAAGCAAGCCTATGCACTTCAGGAGAGCAAGGGCCATGTCTGCCTTGTTTCCCTCAAAACCCCTGCTGCTTGTCATCACACTGGGCATGTGGGAGGGACTCAGGAAGTGACGACTGTGAATGCACCGGTGAATGCATGAATTGTCCCTTCATATCATCTCCAGTTAAGTGAATGGCCAGGAACAGTGAATTCTCTTCCCTTGCAATTCCTCTTTCCATAAGAATGATACTATAAATTTTAAAATAATTAGATATTCTCTTCTGTATCTCTCATTTGAGTATCAGATACAAAGCAGAAAATAAACCTGCAGAAACATTGAATGTATCTGCATATTAACCCAAGTTGAAAAATTAATTTCCTATCAACATGAAAACATGGTTAGAATTTTTTTTTTAATTTTTAACTTTTAAAAAGCTCATCAGTGTTTTCTTACCTGGAAACCCACTCTACAGCCAGACTTTCTGCAGCTGGTAGTCTGTGGTTTATGATTGTCTCCTTGTTTGTCTTATTCAGAAACATTCTCTCAATGACTTGCCTCTGTGTATCAATCCAGTACAATCTCTTTTCTACTCGGTCAAAATCTAATGCCACAACATTGCCCAGTCCTTCCAAGATGAGGGAGTAAAAATAGCCATCTATAGTTAGATTTCTCAAATAGTAACGGTTGCTAAAAATGAGATAGGGTTCGATGTTACTGTTTTGCCGGCAGGTCTTTCCATCTGGTTCTCGGAGGTAGCCTGGGGCACACTTACAGATGTAGGAGCCTATTACATTCTCACACTTCTGGCTACAGACAAAAGGCGTCTCTGTGCATTCATCAATATCAACACAAGTCCGCTTGTCAGACATAAGCTTGTAACCAGGACGACAGGAACAATAGAAACTGGTTAAGGTGTCTGTGCAGTTATGATCACAGCCACTGATCGAAGGGTCATGGCATTCATTAACACCTGTAGGTAAAAGGCAATTCTTAGAGATCCTAAAATATCAACAACCAACTCACTATAATGGCTCAAAGTCAACATTCTACTAAATAGAGCCAATTCTTAATGAACCATGCTAAGACAGACAACAGAGACTTCCAAATACTGTGGATTATTGAAAAGTCACTATTTTTCAACTTCCTCACCAACTTACTCCTTCATCAGCAGTTTAAACAACTAATATAGGAGAAATGAGAAAGAAGAGGAGAAGAAAAGAGGCTGGCCAGTGTGCTGGTCAAACAGGGCTCAGGGAAAATTTTCTAAATGCTCTGATTTGTAGCATTTTCCAGTGTGACTGCTCACACCATGGTCAAGCTCAGGCTTCCAGTGTGACATCACTGAACACGGAACCACAAAGAGATACACACATTTGCCTCTCACAAGATGGCATCAGCTCAACACTAGGTGCAACACAACACTACATGTCCCTCTGGCTGGTCCTGTAACACGTGGGCAACCTCACCCAAAAATGATCTACAGAGGGAGGAGTGCATGTTCTTATTAGTTCTCTATTCATCAAGGAGCAATAGATTAAAACTTCATGCACTGCAAAATCCATGATCCAAATATCAGACCAAGCTCTGCCACTAGTTTACCGTGCACCCCCCAAACAATTCATTTCCTGTCTATGGGCTACAGTCTTATCATCTGCAAAGAGAAGAGGGTACAGAAGATCACTAGGACTCCTTCTAGTTGTAAGAGTGAATGTTTCATAGGTTTGGAAGAGACCTAATGAGATCACTTCCTCTTCAAACTAAAAATTTTAATTTCAATTTTGTACTATTGGGAATTTAATTCTTACAGTTTAGGTAAGGCAAAATTAATTAAAATGCAATGGGAATCTATATGAATTAGGACTAAACATTTAAAACTTCCATATGATTTTTGTATAAATGTATAATATAGCACACATTTTTCTTAATTATTAAATGGTTTTTGAAACTTTGGTAGAAATTTGTAGAAGTTTTTCTTATAATGGAACAAAAGCCAGTTTTAGATGATTTTTAAATTTTTTTCATTTTTTTTCTTCAACTTTTATTTTAAGTTCAGGGGTATCTGTGCAGGATGTGCAAGTTTGTTATAACAGGTAAACACACGCCATCGTGGTTTGCTGCACAGATTTTTTTAATATTATGCCTAGATATTCTCTTCTCTACATTTCCACAGCAGTTTCTGTCTAGCATTTAATTTTAATGTTATTTCATATGAATCTTATCTTTCATATAAGGACAAAAACTACATTATATACTTTCGGGTCAATTAGGCAAATACTTTCAACGAGTACTGACGATTAACCAGTGAAATAAAGAAAACAAAATAAATGAAATGATATGGTCTCTCTCTCAAAGTATTTAAATTGTTATTACAGAGACAATACCAACATACACGAAACAATGATTACCAGGATTAACCACCACAAACAGGATGAATTGCCAATATTATGGAGTTCAAGATGGTGCTAAGCAAAAAATACCCATGTTATGGATTCTCAACTGCTTTACTTGCGGTGGTTGGGGTGAGAGGGATATTAAACTCTCCCATTCAATTACCTGAGGACAAAAATGAAGAACAGGCCAAGGAGTCCTAGCAGAGGGATGCTTCAGGCAAAAAGTCATTACAGGGATTCAAGAGAATCAACATGGTTCTCTTCATTCTCGAGTACCTTATTTGGCAATGTTAAATGATGGCCTGAATATTTGTCCATCTTCTGTTCTCTCTAATGACTATCTAAGTAAAGAATTGGTCCAAAAAAATGTGTGTCCCCATCTTATATACCAAAAAACCTTGGTACCTTTTGCTATACCAGGAATAGTGATTTTATGGTAACTTTGTAGTTAGAGGACAGGTTGGAAAGTCTAAGTCATAAAGGGTTAAGAATCCATATTCAGTCTCCCCTGTATCCTTTCCCCAAATCCTCTGTTGTACTCACCACAGCCTTTCTCATCGCTGTTGTCCAAACAGTCATCCAGGTGGTTGCAGAGTTTCATCATCTCAATGCAGCGCCCATTGTCACACTTGAACTCATGAGGCGGACACGTGGGTTCTGGGGTGTGGCACAGGTGCATCAGCTCATCAGATCCATCTCCACAGTCATTATCCTCATCACAGACGAAGGTTTTACTAATGCAGCGCCCGTTCTGACAGGTAAACTGATTCTGCTGGCAGGTCTGGTATAAGCAGCCCCTCTCATCACTATAGTCACCACAGTCATTGTGCCGGTCACACCTGTATCATGAGATCCAGTACCACTTTTAGAGAGGTTGACAATAAACCTCAACTGTTACCCACTTGGAGCTTTGTTTCCTTCTCCATCTACCTAAATGCCAGATCAACCATTTTAAAAACATCACCAGTGTCCCACCAACATGGGACATGTACACATATGTAACAAACCTGCACGTTGTGCACATGTACCCTAGAACTTAAAGTAATATAATAATAAAAAAAAGATCACCAGTGTCCTTGGTCCCCTTTCCCCCAACATCTTCATCTACCCCACTAATCACCAATTCCAGAAGAATCCAATATTTGGCATTCCATACAACTTCCTCAGGGGCTGGCTGCTACCATTAGAAATGCTACCATTAAATGCTACCATTTAATAGCTATAGACCATTAGGAGGTCTATAGCCATTAAAAATAATTGTATTCATTTTTCCCTTAGTTGATAAACTAATTAAATACAACTTTTGTAATTTTGGTATACATCAGATCTATGAGACAGCTTATGAACACTGGCACTATCTATGTTCAACAGATAATGAGATAGCCAGTGGGTACTGGCAATGTACTGAGTAATCACATGATAAAAGTGCCCATACCCAAGTGGATACTCATAGGGTGAGTGCTACATATTATAAATAATACTATTGGGTGTGTCCTCTAAGAACACATATCTTCCCACTGGAATAACGTTTACATTGTTAGTCCTGTTCCTTCCATCTTTCATTACACTCTTGCCATCTATCATGAGATGTGAGTCTTCATGGTGATGTAAATGAAAGCAAGCTAGTAGGTTAGTATGGCACACTGGCCAAGGAAGAAGGCATGCTGTAGTACTAGAAGCTATCTCGAGACCTAACATACACAGGCATCATTATAACAATATAGTTTCCTGAAGTTCTGTGAGCCAAACTGGCCTTTCTTCTCCATATTACTCCAAGATCCCATAAAAGTTGTGATGTCTAAAGGGGGTCTCACATAAGCATAAAGGAATCTTTGATAGGAATGAACAAAGCTAATGGTTTTGAACAATTTAGCATAGAAAGCATAGGAGTGACACATAGAGCATTACGAGATGTGAAGGCAACAACGGTGAATGTGGTCAGTTTTACGACTGACCTATAACCAGGCCTGCTAACCAGCACTGCCATCCATAAACCCAGGGCCTTGTCAACATGATTTACAGCAAAATGTGTGCACGTAATTGTGAAGAAAGCTGTGGTCAAGGCAGACTGGCTCGGCTCCATTTGGTCTCCCGGGAGCTATTTAACTCATTTCCAAATGGTTTGAAAACACCAGTGCTTTCCTTTCTCTAATTTAGATCCAATGTATGAGGAAAAACAAGTCACCAAGCAAATCACCAAGCTTTCAGACACTATTGCAAGTCAGTATTCTCGCTCACCACCAAATTGTCGTCCCTCAGTCTTATCATCTATGATTTTCAGCAGCATCAGTAATGAGTCAAGAGAAAAAAAAAAAGTCAATAGGAAAAATGATCTCCTGTCCCACTGTACAAAATGGAGAGCACACTTTCTGCCAAGCAAGCAAGGAGATGCACACTAACAGCACACCTAGTGGAGGCTACTCCAGACACACAGATTTTGGACTTATTTAAAAGCTGATAGCTCAGGTTTTCAAACAAACAGTATTTTTTTTTCTCTTCTACTATATCCCTTTCCAAGGAAATTCAGAAATCTCAAGGAAAAAAAGAAAGAGAAAGAGAGAAAGGGAGAGAAAGTGAAGGAAGGAACAAGGGAGGAAGAAAGAAAGGGAGGGAGGAAATGTTACTGTGCTGTGAGGTCATAGTAACGATAAAGGAAGAACCTAGAAAGCTCAGAATGGGGGGAATAAAGGAGATAACTTGGAGTCTGATCAAAATCAACACCTGCTACAGTTCTTGTGCCTAGAGTCTAAGCCTAGGTATTCAGAATATATTTACATCTAAGACTAATGCTATTAGCTATTTACCAAATTCAGAAAAACTATAGAAGTGCAACACAATAGAACTCTTGAGCAGTAGGGAGAAAATACAGACAAAGAATTATCCACTTTAGCTGCAAAAAATAAAAATCTACACTTTACATCCATATTACTTAAATACAAAGCATATTCTACTGCAGCTTCACTACAAAAGAAGACAGCTCCATCTCTTCAATGTCTTTGGATTGTCAGTTCACAAACTGCCACCTCTCAGCAATGTCCACTCATCAGAGGATGAATCACGCACAGAGTATATTTTCTTGATAGCATTTACCCACTTGTTAAATTACTGCTAAGTCCCTGCTCCTTCACCTCCTCCTTCTTCCTCAGGACCACCACAATAAACACACAATCGTACACCACACTGGACTCCAGTGGTACATTAGCGCCTGTTGATGAGCCGTCCGCCCCTCCAGTCAATGGCCCCTGCGACTCTGCTGCTCTGATCTTGTGCCTACCTAGTATATCTTTCCCATTGTCTTCCTTCGTATGCTGTAAACTGGCCATTCCTGTTGCTCTCAATGTGCCTGTGTGTCCCTTAACAGTCCTTGGCACAAGCAGTACCTCTTCATGGCTCCAGTTGTGCCCAAATGCCTAAGACATACTTTCACCTCAGGAAGTCCTACTATGTCAAACTCACCTTCTACCTTGAGCAAGCTCCTTTCTGGACTCCCCTACTTTTGCTAATGCTCTTACTATTCTCCTAGTCAATCAGGATTGAAACTTACAAATTGTTCTTCTTCTCCATTTCCTTCCATAATCCAAGTATTTGTTAAGTGAGATGACGAGAAGTTGGGACATTAAGAATGTATATGAACTGTTCGAAGAGGCCCATTTGGAGAAAGAGGTAAGAAGTCAAACAGTGGAATATTGCAGGAGAGGTCCCCCAAACCAGCAGGCTGTGAGCCGAATCTGTTTGACCCACACAGTGTTTTAAGAATTTTAAAATTTGCTTCCAGCTTTAAAATCAGACTATTTCATATGAAAATCCAGATTTCCAACTTCTCTCAAAAACTGCATCAGAAAATCTGGCCTCCCAGCCCTCCTGCATGATATTGATCAATGTCTGCATCCTTAGTTGGAGACACTGTCTCAGTTCACTCCACCTGCCTCTCCTTGACCCTGAACCTAAGAGCCAAGCTCTATTTATCACCATGCTTATGCTGTTATTTTTCTTATAGCAGAGAAAGGAGAGTGAAACCATTCTTGTAATACCAATGCCTCTATTCCAAGTGGAAAATTAAGCGGGTCACTAGCTTCAAGAAAGAATTCTTATCTCAAGCCCTCTCCACTAATCTCTCCGGCCCCCTTTGCAAGGCCAGATTCTTTCACAGGCCCTAGGCATTTTTGCCTTCTTGGGCTCCTTCCTCCATAAAAATATCAAAAATTGTATTTAATTTTAAATTGTTAATGATATTATATATTAACAATTTATTTAAGTATCTAACTTCTTTTCATTTTAATGCAGTCATACTGGTATAAACCCAGATATGTTAATATTATATATTAAAATACTTTCTTTGATGTAAAAGGTTTTTTTTTCCTCTTGATTTTAAAAGGAATCCAAACATTTTCATAGGCCACCAAAAGCAACATGGGCCCTGGGCACTGTGGCCACTGTGCCTAATAGGTAAGTGAGCCCAGCCCCCATGGACATTTGAGGCTTGCTGGGTAACTTTTGAATCCTCAATTCACCTGAATATCTCTGGGATACACAGTCCGTAACCACAGGTGAATTCATTTTCAGAGCAAGTTCTCCTGGTGCAATTCTGATTCTCATCGTAGCCATCAGTACAATCCACATCGCCATCACAGACCCAAGACTGGGGAATGCACCTCCTGTCCGGAGGCCTGTCATTTACACAGAGGAACTCGGAATCCGAGCAATTTTGATTCTCTGAAACCAAAGCATGCAAGAATCAGAAAGCATGAGAGCTCAGTGCAGCAGTTAATTCTCTTTGCTTTAATGTTACTTACCATTCTAAGGATGAAAGGAAATGGGAGGAAAACACGTAGACAAATTACATTGCTACTATAATAATAGATCATAATACAAATACCTCCAAAGGTTCCACTTTAATTGCTTTAGACCCTGGCTTTTTCAAAGAAATCAATATAATAAAACGACTCATTTATTTTTCCATAAAATACATTAGAATGGTCATACTTTTTCCCTTAGGGCTTCAGAAAGCCACTACCATTTTGTTAATTGGACACCAAACGCCTTATATTTTGGTAACTTTTTTTAGTTTACAAAGTATAATCACACAAGCACAACGTGAGGCAGGTATTTTTACACCAGTTGTATAGATGAGAAAACTAAAGCCCAAGATGGTTAACTGGATGTCTCAAAGTCATAGAACTACGTGAAGAGCTAGGGCTTCAAACCTAGGTCTTTCTTGTCCAAATTTGGTGCTTTTTCAACTACATTATAGCTACCACCCCAAGCAGTATTGGGGTGGAGAGGAAAGGCATATGCTAACAGAGTTGTCAGAAACCATGATGCTATGAGGAAAGAGATGAGATACTGACATCGAGTCATTAGTGTCCACAAAATAAAAGAACAGGTGTTTTATCCAGTCTCATTGTGGGTGAATAGGAAACAAAAGAAAGAAGGAGATGTTGGTAAAGACAGCTGGGAAAAATGCACATGCCACAATCCATGTATGTGCAGCTGTCAACCACCCATGTCAGTGGATAGGGTGGATAGAGTAAATATGGAGTTGTGACCCACCCCCACAGTCACAACACAGGAGGGTGCCATCAGATGAAAGCAGCAGGGAGTCACTGAGTCTATTGCCCTACCATAGAAAGACATTCTGATTAATTCTTGGACTAGCTAAGACTTCCATACCCTGTTGGTAATGAAAATGATGTTCCATTTTCTACTCAAGAGGCATAACACCCCTCCCTCCATACGGCTTTAAGGTGACGAAGGAAACTAGAAGCAGTCCATTGTTATACTGTGAAGGTTGCTATTAAGAGTGGCCAACCACTGGGTGCAGTGGCTCACGCTTGTAATCCCAGCACTTTGGGAGGCCAAGGCAAGAGGATTGCTTGAGCCTAGTAGTTTGAGACTAGCCTGGGCAATATAGTGAGACCTCATCTCTACAAAAAAATATAAAAAATCAGCCAGGCATGGTGGTGGGCCTATGATCCAAACTACTTGAGAGGCTGAAGGAGGAGGATCGCTTGAGCCTGGAAGGTGGAGACTGCACTGAGCCATGATCCCGCCACTGCACTCCAGCCCGGGCAACAGAGTAAGACCTTGTCTCAAAAAATAAAAAATAAAAAATAAAGTAGCCAACCAAGTATTTGTGGGGTTTTTTTTCCCTAGAAATGTAGGACGTTACGTCCATTAGCCAAATGTAAGAGAAAGAAAGTAAACATAAAGTCATTTTTCATTACTCTGAAGCATTTAAGTGGATGATATCAAACACTCCCAGCATGGAGAAACAAAGGTAACATTCTATCAGTGTCCATTCAATTAAATAGAAATCTTCGATCGTACTCTCCAAACACAGAAAAGCAACTCTACTGCGTTTCCCTGGAATGTGACTCTGCAGAGGAATTAATCAGCTTCACTTACGACACTGGTGCCTTTCATCCTCATCACTCATATCCCCACAGTCATTATCACCATCACAGATCCATTCACTTGGGATGCACCTCCCCCGATCACACTTGAACTCATCGGCGAGGCAGGTTCGCTCAGGGTGACCTGAAAAGATCAATAGCGTTCTCAGTGAAAAGAGTGGTTTGCAGTCCAGGAATCTGGAGACAAGCTGGCTGGAGCATGGGTTGTCTAGACAACCTGAACCAGAGCATTATTTTATTATATACATCTAGGGTAGTCCTCCAATAAGACTAGTACCAGTGACCAACAGTTTGAGATAAAAGCAGTCAACTGACAGTGCAAAGCCCTAATTATCTTTGGTGACTAAAATGAGATACAATATTCCCTTATGGGTATGGTAGAGAAAGAACATTTCTTTTCCCAGGGAAGATAGGAATTACCCACTATTTCACATGTTTCTATTTTAAAATCTACTTTTCATCCAAAACCATTTTGTTTCATGCAAACTCTCCCCGGCCTGCACTCTCCATCCCCGCTTCCTTGCTCCCTTTCCTTCTTTCCATAACACTTACCACCATCTGTCAACATACTAGACAATTTACTGATTGATTGCCTGTCTCCCCTCTTTAGAATATTAGCCCATTTGGGCAGGGATTGTTGTCTTATTCACTGACACAGCCCAAAAGTTCCTAGAACATGGCTGTTCAATAAAGACTGAATTAAAATAAGTCACTCTTCCACTTCAAATTAGCCATCACTGATTCAGATTCTTTAACCCTAACCCCACATGTTCCTATTTAACTAATCAAGGTGTCATAGGCTCCCAAACCCAGGGTGTACTGGAATTAGCCTAAGGCGAGAGAAAATATAATTGCAACTGATAAAGACATAGCCTAATCATAACAGTAAGAACAAACAGGCTCTTTTAGAAGCTGCTATGAAAAGTGTGCACATTGATCCAGACCTATTTTTTTGTTGTTGAGACAGTCTCACTCTGTCACCAAGCTGGAGCACAGTGGCGCAATCTTGGCTCACTGCAACCTCTGCCTCCCAGGTTCAAGTGATTCTCCTGCCTCAGCCTCCCGAGTAGCTAGGACTACAGGCGCCTGCCACCACACCCGGCTAATTTTTGTATTTTCAGTAGAGACAGGTTTCACCACGTTGGCCAGGATGGTCTCGATCTCTTGACCTCGTGATCTGCCCACCTCGGCCTCCCAAACTGCTAGGATTACAGGCGTGAGCCACCACACCCGGCCTGACCCAGATTTCTTGAAGAGATATATCCCCTTTGACACAGCAGCACCACTTGTGGACATCTAGACCAAATGGATCTTTCCACATGTGCACAAAAAGGTTTCTAAAAGGATGTTCATCCTGGCACTGTTTTTCATAGCGAAAAAATGGAAACCACCTAAATGTCCAACCACTAGGAAAAGGATAAAAATACATGGAGACCATTCATATTTCAAAGTATTCTTTGGCAGTGTACAGGAATGAGGCAGGTCTGCATTTGCTGACATGATATTAAGCTTAAAAAAATAAAAGCTAATTGCAGAAAATATGTATAGTTACACCCCATCTGTTTTTTTTTTAAACCATATATCAAGATATATAAAAGTAAAGTAAGATATATAAAAGATAAAAGTAAGGAGAATTCACACCCATCCTTAATAGTGATTATCTTTGAGGAGTGAGGGGATTGGAGAAGGATGAAAAAATGTAAATTTTACTTTTTTGCACATCGTATTATTTCTTTAAAATATATTTCTGAATATTATTACTTTACTACAATGAGGACATATTCATATGTAAGTTATATGCTTAAATTTTATTTAAATAGATCAGGTCATTGGTACTCATTGCTATTACTATGACTCTCATTACCATAGAGAAGTTTAAAAAGTCATATTAATTCTTCATATATTTGAACCAATAATTCACACATTTGAACCAATCTCTAAGACTATTCTACTCATCTAGTAGTTATTAATTATTTTCTCTACAGGTCCTCAAAACTCTATGTGTCCTTTGCTTTCTATAAAACTTTCAGTGTTGGGGAAAAAGAACTTAGTAAAGCACTCCATATACCACTCTCCAACACGGAATTTAAACCTGAGAAAATTGGAATCAAAAATAGTTTGACTTCAGCTATAAAACTATACTAATAATGATCCTAGGAAAATATCCTGAAAATAAAATGTTTTAAATGTGGTGTTAATATTTACTGCAACAATATATACAATAGAAAAATAAAATAAAAGAAACCTAATGTTTAATAATAGAGGCAGTCAACTTGATGATACTATAACCACTCAATGGAATATTATAGTCATTAAAAGGAGTATGAAGACAAGGATGAGCAAACTTTTTCTTAACTAGGTAGTAAATATTTTAGGTTTACAGGCCCTATGGTCTCTGTTGCACCTACTGGACATAACCATTGTAGAAGGACGGCAGCCATAGATGTTATGGGGCTGCATTTGAGTAAAATGCTATCTATAAAGACAGGCAACTGGCCCACAGCCATAGTTTTCTGACTCCTAAATAGCAATATGATTTATTGACAGGTTTTTTAAAGCAAAGTAGAAGGTTGTATTTTTATATTTTTACAATGATGTAAAAAATGTGCACGGATATAGATTAGAATTTGTGAAGGCCAATAGCAGACTCCAAATGTAAACAGGGCATAACTATCCCCAGGAATACAACCAAAGGCCCCTGCAACTTCTTGGGCCTCTTGTGCACAGAGACAGAACAGGAAGAGGATGCATGCCCCTAATATGCTCCTTCCGCATGTATATTACTCCAATCACTTTTGGGTCTTCTGACAGCTTTCTGGGCCAGCACTCAACCAAATTCAGGAACTTCAATTGAGAGTCAACTAAAATTAAGTTCTACCAGCTAAGCACTGTATTAGGTGCATCACCAATATAATTTCATTTTATCAGCATCAATCAGCAGCTTCTACATCCTGATCAGCTCCCCACACCGTGCTCTGCACTAACAGGTCTTTAATGAATATCCGCTGAGCAGTGTCAGCATTCCAGATGAAAGCTGGGACAGGAAGTGCAAGCATTCAGCAGTCACGACCCTGGTCTGTATTTGAAGTGGTTGGAAGAGACTGAAGTTGTCTAGCTGCATCGTGATGTTTTTCATGCTTGCTTACTCTCTTACCGCAAGAGGCAGGTTCATCAGAGGCATCAAAACAATCTATTTCCTGATCGCAATACCAATGTTGAGGAATACAGCGCCCAGATGTGCATTGGAACTCACTGTTGCTGCACGTGTGAGTGGCTGCAGGAGGGAAAGAAGATAAAACCCATGAGCAAAACGCAAGCATGTTCCCATCAGTCTTAACCTGCCTCTATCTCTGAGCTAGATAATAGTAACCAAAAAAGGAAGACTAAGCCTGGAAAATGGGTGTTTGTGTAAGCTTTCTGTGGGGAGGGAGAAGTATGGGAGACAGAAGGAAGTCAGTCCTGCCCCAATTCCCCAATTGTTTTTTCTGGATTCCAGAAATCAAAAAAAAAAATTGTATTTGTTAGAAATACCAAAGAACTATCTTTATGATAAATGAAATCACAAATTATAAGTCTTGGTTTTATTTTTTCTACTATAATGTAAAATTAAATAAATTCCACTGCAATAATAATTAAAAGCAAAACAATAATATGACCATATCTAAGTTCCCTCCACACACAACCTTTTAGCCATGTTAGATAATAATTCTAGAAAGTTGGCAAAGTTATCTTCTTATTCATCCTTGGAATACTAGACTTTTAGTTGAGTAAGTGGGAAACTCTGCCTATGTTTGAACATTGACTGTTTTCTCGAGTAACTTTAGGTAGCTCTGGTCATATGCATTTTCCAAATTGTTATGTGGGTGCACATCTAATTAAAGTCTTGCAATTATTCTGGTCTATGAGGCTCTCTTGCTTTGGCCCCTGATATCTGATGATTTGCCAGAGGAGAACCGACATGGAAGCAGAGGTCCCCAGAAAGTCAGCAATAACTCCTATCTGTCTAGCCCTATCTGGTGGCGGCATCCTGAATTCTGCTTCCTTGTGCTGCTGTTATTACAACAGATTCCTCTTCCTGTGCTGTACCCTAGCTTGGTGGCAAATAATTATGATGTCCTTTGGTTTTCTTGGGAGGGGACCATTGACAAGAGTTTAACTACATATACCCAGAACAGGGAAGGGCAATCACTAAATCCTTAAATTATGTAACTATTTATAATAATAGTCTCAAAGTTATCAAACTTAAGAAAGGCTTTTTAATTTGAGCTATAAATACAGGAAATTGTTTGAATGAACCAAATTGCTAAATATGAAATAGAGATTTCTGAAATTCAAATGTACCTAGGAGATATAAAGATACTTTCAGTTACTGGTCAGGCACGGTGGTTCACACTTGTAATCCCAGAACTTTGGGAGGCTGAGGCGGGTGGATCGCTTGAGCCCAAGAGTTCCAGACCAGCCTGGGTAACACAGCGAAACCCCATATCTACAAAAAATACAAAAATTAGCCAGGCGTGGTGGCACATGCATGTAATCCCAGCTACTCAGGAGGCTGAGGTGGGAGGATGGCTTGAGCCCAGCAGGCGGAGGTTGCAGTGAGCTGTGATCATGCCACTGCACTACAGCCCAGGTGACAGAGTGAGGCTGTCTGAAAAAAAAAATTGTTTTCAGTTACTAATAGCCACTATAATAATATTAAGAGTAAATTATAAAGGTTTAACAGGCAAATTCTGCCTAAGTAGATGAAGGTGAAAGGCTTTCAACACTGGGAGAAATGGCTCTCCAATAGTAGCAGATCTCTGGAAGAAATATTCGGGGTCTGGGAATTCCAGCCAGGGAACAGAGAGAAAGAGTTTCTCATACCCATGCAACCACATACGAAAGCAGCTGCCTACCACCTCTACTTAGAAGGTCAATGTGAAATGACAATTGAAATCAGCCCAGATACGCAAGCTTCATATTTTTGTATTAGCTCACAACGTGCATCTCTGGAACAATGGAAAGAAAAGCAGTTTTATCTTACTCACTGCAATAAGTAGGGTTTTCATCACTGTTATCTCCACAGTCATTGTCTCCGTCACACAAATAAATGCGAGGAATACAAATATTTGAATTCTGACATGTCGTGTATCCAGACTGGCAAGTGCGATCAGCTTGAAAAAGACAACCAGATAAATATTTGGAATATATCCACCAAATATGTATTATGAACAGTATCCATGCTAACAGATCTATTGTAGAAATCAAACCACTGGGAGGGCGGCATTTTCAAAGCTATCAGAAAGGCAGGATTCATGATACTTATGTTACTTATAGACTCTATAGTAAAAAGACATATTTCCAGCTGATACTGGGGAGAAGGGAGAGGAGATACTGATTTGTAACTTAAATCAACTGTTTTCATTAGTTAATAGTATCAACGAGAGTTCCAACTCTTGGTAAAATAAACTATGGCATTTCCACACAATGGAGTAATATGTAGCTATTAAAGGAATAGAGAAGATTTCTATATACTGATAAGTAATGACAGTATAATCTTCAGGATATATTGTTAATAGTAAGAAAGCAAGATTCAAAACAGTAGGCTATCTTTTGTGTAAGAAAAATGACAATATAAGTGTATGTGTGTGTGTAGCAAGAGAGAGATGCTTCTACTAAAAACAAAAACAACAAAGAAAAGATAAACTAACAAAAATTGTCATCTCTCTGGATAGATTGAGAAGAGTACAGAGGAAGCAGAAAGGAGAGGAAGAAATGAAGGACTTCTGAATCTTGCATTTAGTAGATTTAGTGTTAATAGTATTATTTGAGTGGTTATAATAATGTTGAAATTATTATAGGTATTTTGAAATTACTATATAATAAAACAAACAAGTAACTATATTCATGTCAAGAGAAACCATGATTTTAAGCATGAGAAGAGATGTGATTATAAAATCTAAAATGTAAACAACCTGTAATCTTAAATTTAAATGAGAAATATCAATAAAAAGTTTTTTCTGGCCAGGCGCGGGGGCTCACGCCTGTAATCCCACCACTTTGGGAGGCCGAGGCAGGTGAATCACGAGGTCAGGAGATTGAGACCAACCTGGCTAACACGGTGAAACCCCATCTCTACTAAAAAATGCAAAAAAATTAGCCAGGCATGGTGGTGGGCACCTGTAGTCCCAGCTACTCAGGAGGCTGAGGCAGGAGAATGACGTAAACCCGGGAGGTAGAGCTTGCAGTGAGCTGAGATCATGCCACTGCACTCCAGCCTGGGCGACAGAGTGAGACTCCATCTCAGAAAAGAAGGAAAAAAAAAAGTTTTTTCCTTAAAAGCTGTATTTCCTAGCTCTGACCATTGAAAAGGACTAGAAGCAATGAAAGCTAAGTAGGAATGAGCACCTCAACCCTGTGATAATTTCTAAGAATCACAAAGGGAATAAGGTCTCCTTGGAAAAGTGGCTAATTCCAGGACTGGGACAGGAAATATAAGACAAGCTTGAGCTATAAGAAGATGGATTGGGGTCATGTCAAAGAACAGAAAATCCAACTTAAGGACTCCCATTGGCCTAAGTTTGGACAACTGGGCACTAAAAAGAACAGTTGACAGCACTGTATTAAAACTTATCAAATACATAAAGATCAAAGAGTTCAATATAATACTAAACTAAACTAAACTAAAACTTAATTATCCTGTGTCATCAACTCATTACTCTGAAAATTGACAAGCAAAAGGTATTTATCCTGTAGATTATAATTACCCACAAAAGCTGACAAGGGAAATGTCTTCATCAAACTTCAGCTAATAAATGTGGCAGGAATACTAGAATTTTAAAGTGCCCATTTCATAACCCTTAAAGAAATAATGGGTTTATGGAACAACTACCCATGGATGCTAAAACCACTGGGTGAAAGGAGGATGGGAGTTTCATAAGAGAAGATTCAGGCTGACGCCAGAATCCACTTAAAGTGGGGCAACCCAACATCATGTGCCTCATGAGGTGATGCAACAGGAAACGCACAGCTCCACCTCTGAAACACTCTTACCCAAAGAATTGCACCTGTTACGATCAAAACTCTAGGTCTAAATACCAGTTCATAGGAAATAAGAGGGATAAGATAAATTAAATGGATCAATTATGCAATTAGTCAAATCCAGAATGTGAGATATTCTACAGGACAAATCACCCAATCTTTCTAATGAATCAATGACATTAAAAAGTGGGAAGTGTTGTGGCATAAAAGAAATTGAAGAATTATAACAATCAAAATCAATGTGTAGATCTCATCTGAACCCTAACTTGAACAGAGTAACAGTAAAAATACATTTTGGGGATAAGCGACAAAATCTGAACATGGACTAGGTACACAGGGATATTAAGTAAGTACTGTTGATTTTGCCAGGCATTATAACAGCATAGTAGTTATTTTCCAAAATATTATCAGTGAAGTGCATGTCTAGGAGTCACTTTAAAATACTAGAAAAAAGGAGAGAAAAATGAAACAAGATTGGTATTTGTTGATACTTGCTACCGTGCCTAGCCAAAAATTTACATCTTAGATAAATACTTCGGTTTTATCTTTTTTGGAAAGCCTTTGTTTTTATATAATAATTTCATCTCCCATGATCCAAGACTTCAGACCCAAAATCACAATAAGCACTTAAGATAAACTTACGGCAATTTTTCTCATCTGAAGTGTTATTATCATGGCAGTTGTCTACACCATTGCAGACAAACTCACGAGGTATGCACCTTCTATTATTGCACATAAACTCCGTGGTGGCATTGCAGTCCCTGAACAGGCACCCTGCCTCATCACTGCCATCACCACAGTCATTGTAGTAATCACAGCGGTAAGAGTATTGGACACATCGCCCATTGGCACAGGTGAAGGCTGTCGGTGAGCAGGTGTGAAGTGCTAAGAAGAGGAAAAACATGAGAACAAACCCTCTTGATTAAAGCATTATCCTAATTTTTAAAAAGATACAATTAAATAAAAGGGACACTTTGAATTTACCTTCCAAGGCAAAAAACGCTGCAAAACGGACTGCATGCAAAGTGAGATAACACTTTTAATTAGTTAGATTAAGCAAAATATGTTGCATACCTTTTTAAAATAAATTGTTTTATGCACAAATCAAGTAATTTCAGCACAAATCAAAGTCATTCTATCTCTCGATAATCTCAATTTATCTCAATCACAGAAAAGCAAGCAATTATAGTTTATTTCAGGAAAATAAAAACTCCTAGCCCCTATCACAGTCTGCTAGGAAAAGGTAACCAACCTCAGAACTCCCTGAGAAAGTCCACTGTGTTTTACTCACTCTATTCAGATGGAAGCTGAGGATTGGAAGTTATTTTCATAAAATTATTGAAATAATGACCTTTGTGCTATGAAAATTAGTAAAAATGATACGTTTCCTTAGTCCCAAGCTAAGCCAGGCTTAGCATGCACCATGTCTCATGCTAAGGGTTTTTTACATATTGTTTCTCTTACTCCTCACAAGAACCCTAGTAGTAGCTCCATTTTACAGATGAGACATCTGAGGCTTGAGATATTAAGTAACTTTCCCAGGGCTATACAGATTACAAAATACAATCACCAGGATGATGACTGTGCTCATGCTCTTAACCACTACAGGGGTGATTTAACAGAAACAGTCTGGATTATAAGAGGAAACATGTTTCAGCTCTACCAGGATGCCTAGGCACACAGTTCGAACCCATTCACACACAGCAGGATTCCGTACCAAACACTTGACATCAAGATGCCATTAGCTCCTACCAAAAGTGCCGAGTCCAACTCACCACAGACACTTTCCATCTCATCACTGCCGTCCCCACAGTCGTTGTCATTATCACACTTCCACTCTTTCGAGATGCAGCGCCCATTGGAGCAGGTGAAGGAAGATGCACCACATCGTTCACCATTGTCCACAATGCAGTGCTTCCTGTTATTGGCCAAATACCAGTTGCCCTCATGTGGACACTGGCACTCAGCACCGTTTGGACCTGAAGAAAGATAATCCCAGAAGAAGCAAAAGATGGATGCAGCCACCGTTCACATTGTCCCCTACAAATAGCACTTGCAACAGCTTCTACATTAAATGCTCCCTAAGACAAGCCATGGAAATTCTGCCCATTAACCTTTTAACTATATTCTGAGTCACTTTTCCATCAAGAAGAGCAATCACCAATTTCTAATAAATGTGCCGATTCCTTCTAAACAACAGGAAATATCAATGTCTCTTCTCAGCAAAATTTGCAAAGCAACAACATCAAAAGGCACATCTTCCATGAATTTGCTGTTCTTTATAAAATGCACAATGAAGCACATATGATCCCACCCACAAATACCACCAGAAATATTTCAAACTATAAATAATACCTCTTAAGCAGAAAATGTACATCCTTTTATAAGGAAGGCAGGCTCACTGACAGAATTCCTAGTCAAGACATGAAGTAGGGCAGCCAAGCCCTTCATCTTTCTTTCTAACTCCATCAAGCTTGTATTTAAAATGTCTTCATAAGCTGAGCGCTGTGGCTCACACCTGTAATCCCAGCACTTTGGGAAGCTGAGGTGGGCGGATCACTTGAGGCCAGGAGTTTGAGACTAGCCTGGCCAACATGGTGAAGCCCCATCTCTACTAAAAATACAAAAATTAGCTGGACATGGTGGTATACGCCTGTAGTCCCAGCTACTAGGGAGGCTGAGGCAGGAGAATTGCATGAACCCGGGAGGCGGAGGCTGCAGTGAGCCGAGATCCTGCCACTGCGCTCCAGCCTAGGCGACAGAGTGAGACTCCGTCTCAAAAATAAAATAAAATAAAATAAAATAAAATAAAATAAAATAAAATAAAATAAAATGCTTTCATAAAAGGGCTCCATATAGAATAGAAAGGAAGCCTGCCAAGTCTTCTTCTCAAAATATAGTCCCAGGTCTATTTTATAAATTACCCTGAAATCAAGGAGAATTTGAATTTTTTTTCTCCTGTGAGAACTTCAGCCTTCCTTACCAATTGTATTGTGATCATTATTCTCCATGTTTTAATTTTCATGGTCAATGCCTTACCTGGCGCACAGATATGGCTGCAGCCCCCATTAAACTGTTCACAAGGATTGTTACACTGTTCTTTCTGGTTCTTCACAACAGTGTTGATTCCCCTGGGCTGGGACAGCAAATTTGTGGTCATTGCAATCTGACCTGACCCGTCATATTTGTTAGCTCGGTAAATTCTTTGTGTGTACAAGTCAGTCCAGTAAATATACTGGCCATAGAGAGTCAAGCCGAAAGCATGAACGGCTGCATTGACAATGACTTCACGATCCATGCCCGTCAGAGTGCTGCGTTCAATCTTCTGCCTAAAATGAAGCAAAAAAAAAAAAAAAAAATTAAAAAGTTGAAATCTCAAATGAGTTAAGTTTTCAACTGGCAACCCAATACATGTGCCTCATGATTGTTTACACAAGCCCCCAACTTTCTTTTCAAGTGGGGCATATGGCAGCTAGAAATGTTTCTTCTGGAGATGGGAGGTCTTGTTTGCTTATCAAACAATAGACTTTATAAAATCATTGACTTCCAAATATGAATAGTAATCCTAAAAAAGGAACCGGGTTGACATTAGAAACAGGAAAACATGAAATAATCCATGTAATGCATGGAACTCAGTGTTGAGCACATAGCAGACTCTCAATAAAACAATAACTTTTCCATCCCACTTCCTTAGTGACTTTTTCGATTTGACATTTATTGAGTACCTTGAGGCATTTACCTAGAATAATCCAAGCTTAGACCCAAAGCATCACTGCTTTGTTTCAAATAGGAGAATAAAGAAAAGATCAGGAGGTTAGGAGCTTGGCATCACAAGACTAAAATTCCAAAGAAATATGCAAGAAAAAGTAAGATTCCCAGTATGTAGCACCAGCCATAATAAACAAAATCATTTCATCCCTTCAACTATTCCATTAGGATGCCTGGAATGTGAGACATATGGGGGGTACTTGGAGAAGTTACATACAAAATTAGAGTTGACAAAAGGAAAATATTAAGAAATGTGCTGAGGAGAAGCTTGCCAGAGAAGAAAGGGTCTATTTGAAAAGATGACCAAAAGTCAAAGAATAAAGAAAATACTTTTCTAAAAGACATTGAATGCTAAAGCCCAGAAAAAATCTTAATATCAATGGGCATTTAAAAGTCATTCAGATTTTATGGCAGTTACCTAGGGCCTGCAGAATGTAAGTTGAGTAATTTCATTTGTAATTCTAAATTGAGAAAATACATTTATAATTATAGCTGAAATTACAGATCTATTTAGCAATGCACCTTCAGATGTCTTTTAGTTCATAATTATTCAATGCATGATATAGATACATTTTCACAGGTATGTTCACCAAGTTACAATATAAACATAGTTCCTAAAACTGTGATTCTATATTTTGGCAATGTCTATCTGGCATATTATCTTTTCATCACATGATGCAAATCCCTCTTCTTTGGAAATGGAAGGAAAAACTCTTCTTAACACCCACATGAGTAACCAGAGACACCTACAGACTAGCATCCACCCAGTACAGAAGGTCCTCCTCATAGTCCAGAGTCAGCCCACTGGGCATGACCAGGCTGCTGTTCACAATGGGTACCCGGAAGTTTCCTCCCAATGTGGCTCTCTCGATTTTGGCATGCATATCCCAATCGGCCCAGTACAGGTACCTAGTCGTACAAAAGGAGTCAATAATTAATTCACAGGGAACCTCATCGTCCTTAAGAAAAAAAAGAAAAAGAAAAGAAAGAAAAAAAGGACAACATTCTTTAATTGCAAATTGCCAGTAACATGGCAAAAGAAACTCCATTTCTACTTACACAACTCACCCAAAAGGGATCTATTGAGTCAGGGTGTTGACTTCCTAGTATGTTGCCAACCTTTCTGCCATCAAAGGGAGCTACGCGCTGCACCCTCCTTCCCAGGTAAAATCATTCAATATGCTTTCACCCTTGGATCTGTAGCCATGATGTTATAAGCCCATAACACACTGGCTATCTATGAACGCAATTTCAGGCCCCACTCTTTCCAGAAATAAGCAGACAGAAATATAACAAAGATGATGGCATACCCTTGGCAGGGATCTAACACAATTGCTCTTGGTTTTGGAACGCGGGCTATCACAGTGCGGTTAGACCCATCTTCAGCCATGGAATTAATCGTCTGGTTGAGGTAGTCACTGTAATAAATTCTTCTAGTAATCCAATCAAAGGCAATGCCATCAGCAGTCCCTATACCTGGAGACATACCGGCAGACACACACACAAGCACACACAAAGACATTAGAGTCTCATATGCATTGGAAACACTCAGTCATCCATGTGTGTTGACCCCATTGTGTCTACTTGCAGGATAAGCAGCACCTGGAGTGCACTTACCTGAAGCAATGACAGTTGGAGTATGGATCCCTGAAGACAGGCTGACATAGGAAATCTGTCCAACTCCAGAGGCTAAATTTTGTGTGAAGTAGATTCTATCACTTACACTGTCATAGTCTAGAGACATGACAGTTCTTTCCACATTTATTGTTTGGAAAGGTGGGCTATGGTTTTCAGGGTCCAAGTGTAAGCTTCTCAAGGAATTAGACAAAGCAAAGATGAGGAAATTTTCTGTTGAAATGGCACAATTCTTGCCATCACTTTCTAGGGTCCCAAAGGCACAGTCACATTTCGGGGTGTACAATCCAGGCAGAGCAAAGCAGAGATGAGAGCACCCACCATTATTCTCCAAGCAAGGGTTGTTGTTGACCTCTGCTGGTGACTGGGGTTGGACTTGCTTGTCAAAGATGGTCACATCTCTTAGCCAGTTGATATTGTCTCTTATCACTGTGGGTGGGTCTGTGTTCTCTGGTTCCTTGCTGGCTTGGAAGATTTTTTTCAAATTCCTATCTACCCATATGATAGAATTTCCAAAAACAGTGATGCCATAAGGAGTTGGGTAACGACTGCCGTAACGAATCACCTCAGAGTTCTCTCCATTGATACGAATCCTTGCAATTATATCTAAAGAATCATCAACCCAATAAACGTAGCCATCGCTTCGGTCCACTGCCAAGCCCCGTGGGGTGACAATGCCCTCGGACACAAGCACAGTTCGATTGGTACAGTCAAGGAAAGAACGCTCAATCTTTGGTCTCTGCCCATAGTCAGCCCAGAAGAGGTATCTGTTCTTGGGATCTACAACGATATGCCTAGGCATGTCCACTGTGACTTTAAGAAGAACACGGCGGTAAGTAGTATTGATCCGCAGAACTTCTATCAGTGTTTCAGAAACAAAGGCATTGGTGAAATAAAGATTTCCTATGGGAAAATGAAAGTGCATGCTGATCAATGGAGAACCAAGAAGAAAAAAAGGGAGAACTTGCCAAATTCAGAACAAAATGTATAAGGTTGAAGTTTGGGTCACTATATGTTGTCTTTTCCAAGATGATAAATAAATGTCCCAGTCTAGGCTTTGAAAAATAAATTCTTACTCCTAGGAATTACAGAGATTGCGTCTTCAAATTTAGAGAGAACATGCCTATCTTCAGCTTCTAAAGTACATTAGAATTCATAGCAACATCATAACCCACTTTCTACTGAAAGGTATATTTTCCAGAATGTCCCCCCTTTTCTACCTGAAGCTCTAAATGCTCAATACCAACTTGAAACACTCTAAATATACATTTTCATAGGACAACTTCTACCCCCATATGATAAAAGTAGCAAAGAGGGAGCACCAGCAGCATCTCAGGTTGTTATTGATGTTATCAAATGCTCTTTGTGCTTAAGGTTAACATGAAGTTTTTCCTTAGTCTTTCTAACTAATGTAGGTGTTTTCATCCCATGGGCCTTCTAAAAGTGACCATAACAAAAGTCCATTTCCCTTTAAGCCTTATGTAAATGCTAGAATAAAAAGATAACTTTGTGAAGATAGTATAATAAGTAGAGAATGGTCGCAAATTATTGATTCCATGTAATTGAAAGCCTGTTGTTGAACTATCAATGCTAGTACCAAGACACACATATTTTGTTCCTATATCCGATTCAAACCACCTCTGGAGAAATCAGGCCAATGTGAAATATGTTACTGATACATTTTGTCGTTACCTAACTCTACTTGCTATGTATGTATTTGCTCATTGCCAATCCTTTAATCCAGGGTTGGCAAACTTTTTCTGCAAAGGGCCAGATAATAAATATTTTAGGCTTTGCAGAGCATATGGTTTCTTTAACAAGTACCCAACCCTGCCACTGTAACATGAAAGCAGCCATAGACAATACACAAATAAATGGGCATAGCTGTGTTACAATAAAACTTTATTTACAAAAACAGGCAACAGGCTGCATTTGACCCACAGGCCCTAGTTTGCTGACTACTGCTTTATCTATACCCTCAGAAATAGTCATTTCTAATCAGGAACAGGAGTTAGGAACCCAGTTAAAGCTTTATTTAACCATACTACCATATTTACTTTTTGCAATAAACTCTTATTATATAGTACTTAGATTTTCATAATACATGTTAATATTTCCCCCCCCCTTTTTTTTTCTTTTTTTTTTTTTAAGACAGAGTCTCACTCTGTCACCCAGGCTTGATGGCAGTGGCATAATCTCGGCCCACTGCAACCGCTTCCTCCTGGGTTCAAGCGATTATCCTGCCTCAGCCTCCTAAGTAGCTGGGATTACAGGCACACACTACCATAGCTCGCTAATTTTTGTGTTTTTAGTAGAGATGGGGTTTCACCATGTTGGTCAGGCTGGTCTCGAACTCTTGACCTCAGGTGATCCGCCTGCCTCAGCCTCCTAAAGTGCTGGGATTACAGGCATGAGCCACCACGTCCTGCCTACATGCTAATATTTTTAAGTGATGCCTACTTACCAAGCTTGATCCAATGATACTGATTTTATGTAGAATTGGATTATATTCCAATTATGAGTGGTATTTTTACTCAAATGAGTGATAAAAATGAGTGGTTATTCAAGCTTATGTGCATGAATCAATACAACTAAGTTAATGTAATACTGGACCAGGTACTTAAAAAAATTACTAATAAAATATCTCATTATCTAAGTGATTTTTATATATGAATAAAAGGAAGCAATTAAGAATTTGGCAACTAAAATTGCTCAGCTTCAAAGTAAATGAATGCTGTTCCATAGTTTATATTTTTATATCCCTTTCTCTTGAAAATTTAGAAAATTTCTAATGCAGAAATCAGGTGCATATCTAAGTGTAAAAAAACCAAATCCACATAATTTAATATGTTAACCATTTTTGTCTTCAGATTATGTTAATAACAGAAGAAAATGATAATGATTAATTTGTTACGAATCTGTAAACTGAAACACCATATCATTTATCAAATAGACACATAGCTTAATCTAAATTCAATGTATCTTAAATCATCTTAATAATTGTCTAGAAAAACAAACCTGTAGCACATGGAGTTAGGCTAAACTTTCGAGCATAAAATAAGACGACAGAGATGCAAATCCATTAAAATCACCATACAGCTTATATACCTGCTACCCAATCCACTGCAATACCCCGGACTCCATTTTCTCCTATTCCATGTGTAACAATGTTCATCAAAGAAGATCCATCTGGTTTAATTCTACGGATCGCATTATCAGATGCCACTGAGCTGCTAAAATCACACCAATAAACAAAGCCAGAGGACACATCCACATCCACATGCAGTGCATTTCGTCCTGGAAGTTAAGAAATGATCATTAAACAACACTGTCACTGCAAGTAGAACTTTTAAATGTCTGCCCTTCCTCTCAAACCCTCATTCCCAACCCCCTGCTCTGAGCATCTCCCCATTACAAAATGAAACCCTTTTTTCCCAGTTGCAGTGAGCAGGCCTACAACCCACATCTTGGTTTCTAATACTCTTTCCCACAATAAGGAGCTCTGGCTCCCAGGAGAAATGCTGGTTATAGATTTAGGCAGGGAAGGTACAAAGTGGGCATGAAACATCTTATTGTACCAAGAAACAAGGTGTACACAGAAGTATACAGGTGCTCACTTGAAGAGGCTCCCTGGCCAAAATGGATCCACTAGAACATCAAAAGAAGGATTATAGTAATTGATTGTAACACACTGAATTTAAAAAATAAAAATTTGACCCCACGATGATAATAAATTTTTTAAAAGATAAATTGGGGAGAAACGAAGAGCTTTCCTTTATAGAAGAATATTATCTAACAAATATAAAGGGAATGCTAGAATAAGAAAATCACCATTTTGCAATCCTCAATTAAATAATCATTTCAAACAAGGATCATCAATGGCTGCCAAAACCAAAGGGTAAAACGTGCTTGGGAGCCAAGACATTCACAGGGCCCAAGTGTGACTGCATAGATTTCACCCAAATTAAGAAGGAAAAAAATATACCTTTAAAAAGCAGCAGTGTAGCAGTGACCACCTTAACCAGTGATCAAACTCAAACGCCACTAAGAGCAGGACAAGCTGACATTATGTTCCTCCTGATAAGATTCTGTATCAACTAACACAGCATAACCTATAAAGTATTTTTGCTAAATGTATTTAACCTTGATCTAATCAAGCAATTAGACCTAACTTCCATTTCATGAGAACTACAGGGTAAAAAATGAAAGACAGGCTAAATATTCAGACAAATCCTCAGTGTGGGATTCTCAAAGACAGCAGGTCTGCCTCTTTAAAACATCAATGTCATAGCAAAAAGCTAGAGGCAACTACTCCAAATTAGAAGAAACTAATGAGATATTCCCAGTGCAATGCATGAATCTTGATTAGATCTTGGATGGAACAAAACAGCTATATATAAAATGTTGTGAGGCCAACTGGAGAAATATGATTATGAATATTTAATAATGCCCTTTGAAACTGTATGCTAACATATGTAGGGGTAAAGTGGCATGGTATATTAAAATTTATTTTCAAAAGGTTCATAAAAATGAATGTGAATGCATATGCATGTACACACACACACAGATTGAGAGCTCAAATGTGATGAAATGTTAACGACTGTTAAATCTTGGTAAAGGATATAGGATATTTGCTAAATCTTTCAACGTTTCTGTGTTTGAACTTTTTTTAATGAAAAGCTGGGAGAAAAAACGATTGAATTTGTCATATCTGTTCAAGATGATAACTTAGATCCATAACTTTTTAGATATGGAAAAACAAAGAGGAGTCATGAGTCCACGGGAACATGACCATCAGGCAGGAGGATGTGTGGGACTGGAAGCTCTCTGACTCCTTTCCCCTGGTTCATTTCTGTATTTTCTGACCATCTCTTCCAGCCCTTCATTCACTTCATCCTTTTTTCCTTCCTTTCTACCCTGTATTTCTATTTTTAGCCTGTGACATTCTCCTAGCAGTGTTAGAAAATTCTTAGTTCCTCCTGTGCCAAGGTATACCTAAAAACCTTGGTTCATCTAGGAAGCAAGTGATCATTTTATACATTCAGAGTATGTAAGCACAAAGTGCTGCAAAAATAGGATTACTAAAGAGGGACTAATACTGTGAACTCTTTTGCTTCAATTCACCAAATATATATTAATAAATCATATTTGTGGACTATTTCATTACTATATTAAATAATAGTATACCTTCTACCGTAAATCTCCATTAGTAGTCAGAAATAAAGCACGGTTCTTCAGAACACTAACTCTGTAGTACTTCTTGCAAACCCATGCTACATTCTATATTGCTCTAGGCCTGTGGTTCTTAGTGTGATCCATGGGCCAGCACCATCAGCATGCCCTGGGAGCTTATTAGGAGTGCAGATTCTCTGGCCCTACCCTAGACTACAAAATCAGAAAAATCTGGCAACGAGGCCTGGCGCTGTGTTGCTGTGAGCCCTCCAGGTGATTCTGAGACACATTAAAGTTTGAAAAACACTTTAGGCTGTGCCAGTTGATTTGAAGGGAAAGGAAAGCTTCATTATGCACTGAATCCAGACATGAAGAAATGTTTTCATGGCACCAGGGATTTCAACCTGGTGCCAGATGAAGTCTAATCTTACTTATATTGGAGTTGGCATACCTTGGCCTGCCACTGGCACCATGGTTTCTGAATGATCTGACAATTCCAAGCTAAAGCCCCTGATTGCAGACAGCATTGAAACAACAATGAAAGAGTTATATGGAGAGCAGGACCGATTATCAGGATTGAGTTTAAATCCAGTGGCACAGGCACAGGAAAACAATCCTCCTGGTACAGGCAGGCAAATCTGCTGACAGGCATTCATGTTGTTGCTACAGCCATTTGAGGATTCCGCAGTATCTAAATGAAAACAAAATCTGTTTGTAACTTTTGATCCTAGCTACTCGCCACCCCATCTCAAATTTCTTTAATTGGGTCACCAAATAATTTATTATAAAAATTAATAACCAACATATAGTAGCTGAGCTAATCTAAAAACAATATTGGAGAGACTAGAGCTTATACAATAACACCTAAAGGTATGAAACCAGTAACCCAACTATTGTATAATAGTTAGGTAATGGGGCTTCAATTGTTTTTTTCTACAAATCATGTGAGGATTACGGAGGTCAGTATATAAATCTGTTCATAATTTGCCTATGAACTGGCACTTAAAAGAATACGTTCAGTTACATGATCAATAATGTGATTATTTGTTTTTTAAAATATATGAAATAAGAAGATTTAAAGAATAATCCTTGAATTAATGGCATTCCCAGTGACCTGGATGAAACTGGAGACTATTATTCAAAGTGAAGTAACGCAGGATTGGAAAACCAAACATCGTATGTTCTCACTGGTATGTGGGAGCTAAGCTATGAGGACACAAAGGCCTAAGAATGATACAATGGACTTTAGGGACTTGGGGGAAGGCTGGGAGTGGGGTGAGGGATAAAAGACTACAAATAGGGTACAGTGTATACTGCTCATGTGATGGATGCTCCAAAATCTCAAAAATCACCACCAAAGAACTTACGCATGTAACTGAATACCACCTGTACCCCAAAAACCTATGGAAAAATAAAAAAAGAATATTCTTTATAGGAATAAAAAATTAATTTTTATTGCATGTGTTTCTTTCACATGCAGTTAAAAAAAATACCTAGTGACAAACTTAGGTTATAGGACAGGAAACAAATTGTTTGATCATCTTTGGCTGAAGACGAAAGCTATAAAATACATCAAAAAATACTACCTGTATCATAACACTAATTTAAAGGGGTAAATCAGAAGTTAAGATTATCTTTTTAAAAAATGTTGAAATAGGCAACATCCAAAAGTATTCCTTTTAAGACTAAAAATTCCATCCCATTAACACTTTTCCAGCAGGCATCCAACTAATATGCCCTGAGCACCTTCTATGTGCCAGGCACTATTCTAATCACCGAGTATTGAGCAGTAAACAAGACAGACAAAATGCCTGCCCTTATGGAGGTTATATTCTAATAAGTAACACAAAAATAGAAAACAGATAATATGTCAGGGAGCTCTGTGAAGCAAAAGCAAAGTAAGGAATTGAAAGTAATGGAAAGAGAAACGGAATAAACTTACTCCAAAGTCAATCTGGCCTTTCAGATGCCAAATTAGCCCTTGGCACTTAACCATGCTTAAGACTTCATTATCATTTTTTAAATATTTTGGGTAATTTCAATTTGCATGCACGTGTATGTACATGAAACTCTGTGTGGGTATGTGCTTACAAATGTAAGTTATGTGTGAATATGCATTATACACCCACAAATGTATTTCAGTGACAAATACTTACTGCGTCTGTGATAAACTCGAAGACCCCTCAGATTTGGAACATTATCTCTCAAGACTATTTTGTTGGCCCCAGTGGCCTTGTCAACTCTTTCAATGACCTCATACTGTTCATCAGTATAATAAAGGAAAGAATCATAGACTGCAATTCCCCAGGGGTGGGAAAGCTGGTGTACCAGGATCATTCGATCTGTTCCATCCACGTTTCCTCTTTCAATCTAAAGGATCGGAATTTTCGTTAGTTTCATGGATTCGCAGTGAAATTTTTGAATATTTAAACATTAATATTCCCCTAATTATAATGTCTCACATTTATCCAGCCCTCTATCCCTTACAGAGATTTTTCACATCTACTTTCTGATTTGATCACAACTACACCAAGCAGCAGGTCAGGAAAATGTCACTGTGCCCATTTCACTGATAATGAAGACAGAGCTCACATGAGTCAGTCAACCTTTTCAGGTGGCATGGGGAAGAAAAGGGAGCTAAACCACTAGTCTCTGCATGTGATATTCTGGTCAAAGATGTACTCAAACATCTAAGTGTGGGCCATTGCACAGGAGCCGACTCACCCTGAGTTTAAAAGCTTCACTGACAATTTATGTAATAGAGATTGGAAATATGCCCCAAAACAACCACAGAGGACAGCAAGACGGGACGGGGCCAAAAATGGTGCCATTATATTGGAACAGATAACAAGCTTTAATCAAAATGGCTTTGGTAAACTGGAAAAGAACCACAAGAATAAAGTCCCTAAGGGAAAATGATAAGTAGTCAGTTTCTTCTGGAAGAAAAATGAAATATAGATGTAGCTGGTTTAATTTCACTCCAAAAACCTGCCTCAAGTGCCTGCTCTGTGCCAGGATCTGGGCTGGGTATTGGTGAGAGACACAAAGTGTTGCTTTACTGCCACGGCTGACAAGGTAGCCCAGCAGTTACAAGAGTTGTTATGCCCTAGAAACTGATCAAAGTTCTAGAATTTAGAACATAAGGAACATGAGCTTGGAGGAGCGCTGCAGAGGGAGCGGAGACCAGGGCCAGATTAGCTGAGCAACCTCACAGAAGTGTTGGGAGCTAGTCCTCAGGGCAAGGCTCCAAGCTGAGCCATGATCCAATTTGCTGACTATGGCTTTATGAAGAAAACATGTCTCCAACACGAAAACAGGTTTCACCACTGAAGGCCATGCCTAGTCAAGGCCAGAGAGAGGTTGCTCAGAATGGTGGAGGTGGCAGAAAAGATCTGGGCATGAGTGACAGGCTGAGGATGGATTGCAGGATTTGGTGATGATTAAACCAGGAGAGTGAAGGAGAAATAAGGGAACTACACTAGGAGAAAGGTTGGAGAGTCACACCACTAACAAGCTCGCAGATTCAGAAGCTGTGTCCTATCAGATGTGCATACAGAAACCATACCATGTAGCAAGAGCTTCCTCATCATTGCACACACGTATCCAACTCTGCAAAGTGTTTTCACACACATCATCACTTCTTTTTAATCTCCAAAGCTTACCATCATTATAGGTCCATATTTGGAGTGAAGTTAGTACTTGTTGAACAAACAATGAACTGAAAGCCAAACCTACTGCACAATATTATGAAAAGCATCAATGTCAAGGATCTGAAATAACTACTGTTAAAAAGCAAGGGAGGGACTAGCATATATTCAATTCAGCACCCAAAGCAATGCTTCATCAATAATTATTACTGAGCACCGTCTATGTGCCTAGCCCCAGCTACATAAGCACAGCAGTGAAGGTCAAATACTATTTCAATGAGCGAATAAGACTTTACAGTTTCTGCTTCTTATTGTAGAATATAATGAATCCAACCTTGGAGTTGAAAATTACCACTAAAGAAAATTTCACATGTGTATTAATCATGTTAGAATATTAGAGAAGAATGTGTAGCTATGAGGGGATGCTGAGCTCAGAACCTTGCTACATTAAATAAATAGATACATACATACGTACACACACACATAGGTAGATACATGGAATATGCCTATATCCTATACAGGTATATAAATTCTATATTCTATATATAATAGATATATATTCTGTATTCCATAAATATATATTCTATATTCTACAAATATAATAGATATATATTCTGTATAGCATATATAGCATCTATATAGATTCTACATACCATATAGTATAGATACATATTCCATTTTTTCTATATATATTCTCTCTATATATAGGTGTGTATATATATATTCCGTATAATTGGAGAACCCATAGTACTTTCAAAGAAAAACACTGAAATCACTAAACCATGAAAGAAACGGCTCTGAAAGGACAAATAAAAAAATGACAAATGGAATTAATTTATCCTGAAGAAAAACAAACGTTGGTGGGAAAATTAATAAACATTACCCTACAGGGAAGTATGCACATACTCTAAAGAACTGAACTTCAGCTAGGGGCAAGGTATGTGCAAGGGAAAGAAGTTATTGGGAGAAAGGGCAAGTTACCAAGTAAGATTGTTCAAGAACCACTGCCTGACAGCTCAGAACACTCAGCATCAGCTATGCCAGCTCAGCATAAAGACCAAAAACTGAAAGGGTGCTCATACCACTCCTCTTCCAGTGACTGCCCAGTAGAGTTTCTGCTCCTTGATGTCAAGGGTGACACACTCCAGGTGTTCGAGGTTCCCAGTGAAGAGAGTTTTTACAGATGTGCCATCCATGTTAGCACTGGCAATCTTGGCAGGAACCCCACTGTCAGTTCCCTGGTCTGACCAGTACAGCTTCCTACAACCATGAAAAACACCAGCATGTAACAAAACAGAAGGTGGATTTGAGTCAGTGACATAAATGACAATGTGTATTACTCGTCCTCAAGATGCTCACAATATAATGGGCAAAAGCTGAAAATCAATATCTTGTTGCATACAATGTGGAGGGGTACTTCACCAGTGTTCTACCAATGTCAGTATATTTATTTCTTAGCTATAATCGGAGTAGAGGCTATTTAAAATGGTGTCTGGAATAAGAGGCTAGCGTTTCCCACTGGCAGCTGAACCTTTAGCAAGGTCAGATGTGTGGGAAGCTTATGACAAGGAAGAAGCCTACATCAATAATCCCTCCATCTTCAGTACATAGTGAAGGCCAAAGCTAATATAAAAAGCTGCCAAGTACACTCCCTGATCACTTATCAGGCCTCATTCAGTTCTTCTCCAAATCACCATCTACCACAGAACCAGCTACTTAATTACCTAACCTGATTTCTGTGATGAAAAATGAAAAGACTTTTGAAAACTGACACAGAAAATAGGAGAAATGATGAGTAACACTTTTCTGTGAGAGTGGAATCTCATTATCATGCTGTTATGGGGTCAGGAAGACTTCTTTTTTCTTTCTATTTCACAGCAATCATGTACACATGAACCAATATCACACAGCATTGCCAAACCCATGATATGTGAAAAATGTATTAAAGTATATGAAGGGCTGCTTTCCATTTCCACCGAAGAAAAACCTCTAGACTTGTACCCAACTTTTAATTCCTTTTGGTTGCACCTCCTTCTATATCTTCAATAGATAATCCTCTTACATTCTTTTCTGAAAAGTCCTCAAACCCCTTCATTTAAATAATCTTTATTCACCTACCTCTTCCACCACCAAATCAATATGCCCATCCCTTGAATTTCATCTTCAACTCTAAACTTCTCTGCCTCTAAGTTCTCAAACTGAAATGCTCTGCTTTGACCAAAAACTCATTTCCTCCTTGCTTTAATTTTTCCTATTAAACTTGTTTTTTGCCCTTAAACCCTGCCTGAGCTCCCAACCCTCCAGTCCCTCTACACCTGGACATCATATGTAACCATTTCAACAATATTCTTATTTATTCTTTTGGGCTCCCACTGTGCCTAAGCTAATCTCCAACCCTGGGTTTCTGCCATTTTTTTTTTCTTTCTCCTCTCCCATTTCAGGTTACCAAGAATTTCCTGGACATAGCACAAAACTTTCGTGAATTCTGAGTTCACTAAAAATTTAAGTTTCCTAATCTAAGCTGAGGATTCTCATCCCTAGCAGATTTTATATCATGTTCCCCATATTGACTCTTTCAAGTCATTCCTGTTCTTCATAAATTTCTAATTCCTTCCCCATAACTTTCACTCTCAATCAATTATTTCTTCATCATTGATCTTTCATCTGCTGCTAAAGAATACGCTCAGGTTTCTCTATTCTGAAAGACATTTTCCTGTTACATTTTGACCTACAACTTTATCTTTCTCTAACTTTCCAATACAAAACTCTTAAAAGAGTATCCACATTTCCTCATCCTCCTTCCATTCTTTTAACTTCTACTATCTCTATTGAACATCCTCTCTCGAATACCACCAGAGACTCTGTGATCGCCTCAGCTCTTTATTAATGATCATCCACAAAGATATTTTTCTGCAACAACTGGTTCAGTAACATTTACCACAACTTTCTCAAGACTTTCCCTTCACTGAGAATCCAAGACATTAGATCCTCAAGTCTCTGTCTTTTTTCTCCTCCTATGTCCTCTGACAAAATTCTAAGCTCTTCTAATCATCTCCCAACCCAACTGGGTTGCTCTTAGTCACTTGAACAAACACTCTATTTTCTGTCCCTTTGCTCCTGACCTTCCATCCTTCATATCACATGATATATCTTAAAAGCTAGCTCTGCCTAGTGAAATTCTAGCTATGCTTTAAGATCCAGTCCAAATGATATCTCTTCCACCAAGCTGAAAGGTCGCCTCTTTATAGCACTATCATCCCAATATTTTTAGCCTCTCTTATGGCTCTTAATCATATATGAACCTGGGTTATTGTTCTTTATACAGGGGCCTTACCCTCCTTACTAAGCCATAAATCCTTAAGGTTGCAAAGGTTGCAAATTAGGTCTTTAATCCTTGTATCCACCCTCGAAACTCCCCAACATGGCCCCATGAAAGAGACTGCTTCCACTTGCCAAAATTAATGTCTTCCTCTTCTCTCTAGGTAAATAGGTGGACTGCATGTCCTTCTGTGCAGATAGCTGTGGTCACGTGACCCAATTGTAACTTAAGGGGTGTGAGCAGAAGTGGTGTGCACTACTTGTAGGCCTGGCTCATAAAAACCTCCCAGCAAATTTCTGAATGTTCTTTCCTTTACTGCTCAACAGATGCTGATACTTAGAATGACCTAGGAAGCCTCCTACCGAAGATGGCAGAGCATCCATCAGCCTGGGTCCTGGAATGACTATGTAGAGTAGAGCTTCCTCCCATCTTCTGCCCAAACCCACTGCCCATATAAAATACAAATAAATTTCTATTTTCTTTGAGCTATTACATATTTTGGAGTTTATTTGCTCCAACAGTTAGCCTATCTTAACTAATACACCACCCAAAAAGGTGCACAATGCAGAAATGTCTGATAAATGAAAAATAAATAATAAGTGAACCTGAGTTTCAAAAGTAGAATTTAAAACCTAAGATGGTCCTTCTTCTAGAAAGAATAACTGAAAACTAGTACAAGCCAGCAGGCACAGAATAGAATGTTTGCTTCTTGTGCCGTTTAAGAATTGGATTTGGTTTCCATGTCATCCTTGTCTGAAACAGCTAATACAAATTACTTCTTCAGTGCTCTCCTAGGCCTAAGAATCTGATGACTTTCAAACATTAAGCCAAAATCCACTTGGAATGATGTGACAATCTCTTTTTAAAAAAATCAATGCTTATATTTTACAATTCGTTATTCTGGTTTATAATATGGTATAGTAGATCAACAGAATGAAATAGCCAATCAAACAGACCAGAGGACTCCAGCTGACATCCATTAAGTCCATTTTCTCCTAACTGGTCTCCCTGGCCCTGGCCTCTCTCCACATCAATCCTGACCAATTTTTCTAAAACACAAATTTGGTTCTATCACTCCCTTCCTCAGAATTCCTTGCTGGGAAGAGAAAACCAAATACTACATGTTCTCACTTGTAAGTGGGAGCTAAACATAGACCACGCATGGACATAAACATGGGAAAAATAGACACCGTGGACTATTAGAGAGGGGAGGAAGAGAACAGAGCATGGGTTGAAAAACTAACTATTGGGTACTATGCTCACTATCTGGATACAATATACCCATGTAACAAACCTGCACATGTGACCCCTATATCTAAAATAAAGGTTGAAATTTTAAAAAAATCCCTACTTGCTCCTTATTACTCAAAAGAATAAAGTTCAATTCCTTAGCATGATATTAAAGGCCCTCCATGATTTGTCCCCAAATGACCTTATCTACTGTATCTCCCATGTGGTCAACAGCTCCCTACTCTAAGCCTCTGGTTCCAGCTCTCTCCACAATCATGCTAAGTGCCGCCATACTTCTGTGCCTTCATTGCTCCCTCGGCCTCAAGAACCACTGCCTGGTTGCAACCCATTCTCCACCTACTAGAAGGCTTCTCATCCTTCAAGGTCTATTGCAAATGTTACACATCCCCTTAGAGCTTTCCGTGTCCTTTCAAAGTCAGAATATATTGTCAATTCTTATAATGCTATTTTAAAATTCCTAAAAGTCTTGCTTGTTTGGAATTAATTTTAAATCCAGTGTTGTTCATTTGAAGACCACAGAATAAAATATAAACAGTATCCTGCACACTAAATACAGGTCAGAGCTATTTCTCTTTCTCACTGAGCTCCATTATTATTCAAATGTTAACATATGAAATCAGAAGATGTCCTAAATTTGAAATCTTCCATTTTGTCAGACCCTGGCATTAACAAGAACAATGCTGCATAGAAGACATGTGCCATTTATGAATACTTACCCACGAGTAGGATCAACAGTTATGCCAATTGGAAAGCCAACTCCAAGAGCTGTCCCATCATTGGCAATCAGTGTTTTTCTGTATCTGATATCTCCGTGGAGTGTCAAAACCTATAGCATAAAATAACTTATTAGAACTGAGTTTCATAAGGGGAACCAAAGGAAACTGAGATGAAGGAGAACTTATATACAAAACAAATTCCAAAGCACAATTAGGGATGAACGAGAGAGGGTTTGCATGAGATTTCAGATCATCTCTATTGCACTTCAGGGAAATGAGGAAATTAGCTCAATAGACAAGGAGAGTAAGAGAAGTAAAATCACCTCCCAAGTTCCTACTTCCAATTCACCTAAAATTTCAGGAGGGAACATTTTTATGGATAAAAGGAAGACTCAGTTGGGAAAACATACAGAGCCACTGCCTGAAGAAACTGCAAAAATCCTTCAGGAAAGCCAAGAGAAATCTCTGGAAGAGACAAATGAGAACCCACAGCTTTCCTGCACCCCGATGACCAGGCCGTGGCACTTGGTGGCCAATTACTGCCAACACAGTCAATCAAAATAGTCCAAATTTACTCAGAGGTACAGTGAATTCTGTTCCAAGTCAACAACCTAAGCTGAAACACATGAGCTGAAATCTCTGCCCTGCCAGGTCCTGACTGTACAACCTGAGGCAAATAAATTCACCTCTCTGAAATCGATCAGTCAAATATGGATGAAAGCATTATCTTCTGCACAGACCTCAGTCTAAGAGATAATACAGGTAAAGCACTTAGCACAGCACCCAGCACAACTGTGTTCAATAAACTTATATTGTTTAATTGGTCCATCTACTGGTCACATACTATGTATGAGGTATTGGAGCAAACATTATTGTATTTGATCCTTACAATTCTGTGAGGTAGATCCCATCATTTTTCTCAATACAGATGAAGAAAAAGAGGCCTAGAGAGGTTTAGTGGCTTTCCCAAGGCTGTTTGTGATTATTACTGTTACAATCGCAGTGCTAACAGGGCCCTGATACAGCACATAGAAATATGGTTTATTGAACTAGAAGGAAGTTTCTTATTGCAATGAAGCTATTTTAATACGTACATAAGACAGTCTAAGAGACAACTAGTAAGAAATCAGAAAATGCCTGTTGATTTTTGCATTAAGGTTTTTCTATAAAATTGCTTTTCAATACAAATAGATTATCTGTGATTCTCCATCTCTTATGCATGTGCACACATGCACACGCATACACACACACACACACACACACATTCTTCTTCTCTCCCTCATTCTTTTCCCTAGATTTTTTTCTCTCTATTGTCTGGTATCTTTCACTCCTGCTTGGACTAAGGTAACTTTTCTTTTCTCAGTTTGCCTCTTTCTGCTACAATTTCTCTCCTTTTCCTACGACTAAGGATCTCTTTAGTTCAAAGTTCCTTTTCTTGTTTTCTGGAATATGCAGAGCTCTCTCTCACATGGCCACTCTGTAGGCTTCACAATTCAGCTATAAAATTTCTTTTAGTGGATGGGCGCACAGCTACCCCTAGTGGATAATAGTTTCTTCAATGTTTCTCTTATTTTCAAGTTGGAGTTAAACGCGAACTACTCTTAGGCAGGAAGGCATATTATACAGGTAAACAGAAAGTGAATACGATTCCTATTTTCTTAATTAATCCAACAATCACCCGGAAGAATTACTTACAATTTAAATGACCCAAGGGGAAACACCAGTAAAACCATTAAAAGGGCAATTTGCCCTTGGGTCATTATTCTCATAGGTCTTTTTATTCTCATAGATCAATATTTCTAAAAATATCGATCATTTGAGGGAAACAGCGCTCTGTATTTACAGGATACCTCCGTGTTATGAAGTACTTTTACTTATTCAGCCATAAATTCCACTGTACAGATGAGAAAACAGAGGCTCAGAGAAGTTAATTTGTCCAAGGTCAAATAGTCAAATAGCTCATGAGTAGAGAAAATGCAGTGCTGTCCCCAGTCACAAAATGCATTTCCATGTTTCAGGGTCTTTATTCAACTGTTTTTCTCTGCCTGGGACACCTTTTCCCTATGTCTTCATTTGGCAGAAATAAAAACAGTCGTCCCCCCTCATCCCTGAGGGACACATTCCAAGATCACCAGTGGATGCCTGAAACCTCACATAGTACTGAAGTCTACTATGTTTTTTCCTGCACACACACACCTACGATAAAGTTTAATTTATAAATTAGACATGGTAAGAGATTAACAATAATCCGAAAATAGAACAATTATAACACTATACTGTAATAACAATTATGTGAATGTGGTCTCTCGCTCTCTCGCCTTTTAAATATCTTATTGTGCTGTACTCACCTATTCTCAGACCACTGCAGGTAACTGAAACCTCAGAAAGTGAAACCCTCGGATAAGGAAGGATGTATTAGTCATCTTTCAAGACTCAGCTCACAAGCAACCACGAACGGGAAGTCTGCATGCTCTCTCCCCTCACTTATACCTCTGCCTCCAATCATTAGCACTTTATATTCACTGGCCTTATCACACTTATGACACTAAAGCACAGGTATTTGTTTATGTATCTATCTCACAGATATGTCAGCTACTTAAAGAGAGGAAAAAAAATATTTTATTCATCTTGGAATATCCAGGACCAGCTGATCCATAGAAAGCATTTCCTAGTGCTCATTAAATGAATGAATAAAATAAGCAAGCAACCCAGATTCAAAGCCAGGTCTTTGGACTCCAAATCAGAGTATCTTTCCTCTGTACCTCACTGCATCGGGGCATAATAAGAAACTCTTGGTTCATGTGGTTAAAGTGGCCTTACCAATCCACACACACATGCATGCTCAGTTCTTCTCCAACTGGCTGCTATTGCAATTGTACCTAACACTAATGGGAAAGACATGTTCCCTGCTTTTGGAAAACTATCAGTTTAAAAGAAAAGAACCCCATTTACTAATCAAGAGACCAAGAGATAAAATAAAAGCATATTAATTGCCGTTTGGAATTAAGACAGCTTTGCACTGGGTGGACTCTAGAGAGATGTGAGTTTCGTAGTAAGTGTCTTAGGCAGTAAATGTTGCCTATGTTTAATGGGAGGATGAGAGTTTTAGTTGAAATCATGAAAAGTATTTTCTGCCACTGTCAAAGAGGGTTAAACCAGTCTGGATTGCCAGAGTTGTAGTTTATAAAAGTGCAAAGAGAGAATACTGCCTGGGAATTAGAGCAGTGAAGCTGACCATTTAAGACAATCTCTTAGCTTCTGTGGGCCTTGGTTTCCTATGTTAAAAAAAAAAAAAAAAAATAGAGCTTGAACAGAGGAGTCTCCAAGGGGCCCTTCACGTTAACACCTGGTGATTCTACCCAGTTTGAGATATTTGTGCGTACTGCTAATTTCCCTCTCATCACGAATGGCTACCACACCTGCCTGCCCTCAGGAATGTTGCGAGGATTAAATTAGATGCTAGTGAAAGATCTTTGTAAACTCAAGCACTGTTCCAGCGAGAGCTCTTTTCTCTGCCTGGGACACCTTTTCCCTATTTCTTCATTTGGCAGAAATAAAAACAGTCGTCCACACTCATCCATGGGGGATACATTCCAAGATCACCAATGGATGCATGAAACCTCAGATAGTACCAAACTCTACATAGGCTGTGTTCTTAGTCTACAGAGAGTGCTTTTTAGTGTAGATAGGTGCTCTAAATTAGTCACCAGGCTGCTGTGTGCCTTCCTCATCTTCAGTGTCTTTCTGAATGCTCCAAAGAAAAACCAGCTTGCCAGCTGGTGCCCACCTAAAGCAGTGGATTGTCAGGGCTCTGCTAACTATCGCCCACCAAAACCTTCTCCTTGCTTTGAGAAGTTTCACTTTCAAAATTATTATGAATTAATAATCCCTTCCATGTTTTATCCTTCTCTCAGAGTGGAGCAAACCAACACTAGTCAAGTTACCTCTGACTTCCTTCATGTGATTTCATACCTGTGCCTCATCTAGAATTTCTTCTGGGAATTAGAGTAAAGAGAACATTTATCTTGAAGAAGAGAGTATCAGAGGAATTAGAATCGAGTTTCTACTTTCTGTTTTGCTGTTAGAAAAACTGTACTGGAGCCATAGAAAGATTTCCATCTAAGAACAGAGGCAAACTATAAATTTGGTTGAGAACTGAAATAGCACTGAAGATTAGATGAGGAAACATAGTAAAAATTCCCTGCTTACCATAATCTTCCCTTTATGTTGATTCCCTATGTAACTTTTATTGATCTTCTTATATATTATTTTTTAAATTACCTAAAATACTTTTATAGCAACAAGGTAGTATTGATAATTAGGAGGAAACAAAATAAAGCAATAGAAAGTTCAAATAATTTATTTTTGCCAGCCAGGCACGGTGGCTCATGCCTATAATCCCAGCATTTTGGGAGGTTGAGGTGGGCGGATCACTTGAGGTCAGGTGTTCAAGACCAGCCTGGCCAACATGGTGAAACCCCATCTCTACTAAAAATACAAAAAATTAGCCAGGCATGGCGGCACACACCTGTAATCCCAGCTACTCAGGTGGCTGAGACAGGAGAATTGCTTGAACCCAGGAGCTGGAGGTTGCAGTGAGGCAAGATCGTGCCACTGTACTCCAGCCTGGGTGACAGAGTGAGACTTCGTCTAAAAAAAAAAAAAAAGAATTTTTTAAGGTGGTTTTCCTCTTTCACTTCAGAGACTTTGATAGTTAACACTAGTATCTTTTCCCTTTTTCTTCTTGCTTAAAAATGATTCCAAAATCCACATGAGATCTATTCCTGATACTAGAGTTTACATCAGTTTAAATCCAATGTTTGTGTAAATAGTATTATGGAATCATTACCTCAATTGACTGAGTTCTAGGATTGGTAGAATAAAGATTTCTTGAAACCCAATCTAAGGCCAGGTTCATAGAAGGCCCCACCATAGATACAGAAGCAAACACTGTCCTGTTGGTGCCATCTGTCTTCACTCTGTGAATTTCACCCTGGAAAGAAAGACAAGGGGAGGTGAGCAGTTCCAAGGCCATGGCTCCTACATAAGAACCCTTTCTTCACCGTGGCTACGGCCAGCTGCTGTATTTCTTGAACACTCCTTACACTCAGAGGAAAGGCAAACAAAGGTTCAGCACCATTGGGTAGGCTTCAAATGATTTTTCAGTGTGTCACTGGAATACACAAGGCTTACCATTCAAGCTATCTCCAGTACTGGCTACAGAGATAGTTCTTAACTACCACAAGCATATGAGTCATAGGAAAAACCCAAGTCACAGATGTGGATCAGAAGGCTAGGAGTATATTTTGTATATGGGTGACAAACACGAAACGCAAAGATCTTTCTTCTCTTCCTCCTTTATAGTCTCCTTGCCCTTTCCCTATTCTTAACAGGTTTTTTCCCTGAAGGTTGAAGAAAATGTCCTATGAGGAAGAGAACTGGAAAAGTGTTCATTCTTACCCTAGAGGCAAATATTCTAAAGGAAGGCCCCAGAACCACATCAAATGCTTTCACTAAATTCCCTTAGGGAACTACTACTTTTGTCTTGAGTTTTGATCGTTTTTATATTCGTCAAATATTTTCTACTAGCTTAAGACTCCTCTAGGGAGTTGCCTAGTATTTGTTGAGACCTTAATAAATCAATCCAATGCATAATCCCAGCAAGCATTGTGACTGCTGCTTCTTGGCATGTATACTGTGGTCAGAAGTAGGTAATTCAGTGCAGGGCAAATCATAGGCACTTCTAGAAAATACTTGGTGAATAAGTAAATAATACACAATAGCTTAAATTTGTTTCTCTTTCTAAAGCTAAAGAGTTTTATGATTTTTGCTCCAGACCAAGCTCACATTTATACCCCTCATTGAATCAAAAAACTTAGGGATAAATTTATTTCCACATCGTTTCCCTTTCAACAAAAGTTTGCATATTAAAAAAAATTAGTGCAGGCAGGCTCTTCAAGAATAAATTATATACTTTGAATGTTATTCAAAACTTACTGGATTTTCAACCCAATAGATGTATTGCTCAGCGTCATCAAATTCAACATCTAAACCATTCTGTATCCCTGCTATGGGGACCATAGCATCATTGCTCTTCACATCAGGATTAAGGGAGATTCCAAAAATTATATGTTGCCTTACAGTTATTAAGAAAGGTTGATCATCTGTGAAAATAGAAGAATATCAGTCAAAATCATATCCCACTATTCCCAGACATTTAGAGTAATGGAAGGCAGTAGCCTGTTACCATCATATGGGCTAAAATGACTTTGCAGCATTGCAGCAATAAATACAATGTACTTCATCAGACAAGCATGGGCCTTTTACAGGGTTTCAGTGGGCTGCTGGACCACAAGACCTCCAACCCCACATGCAACACTGTCTAGACTTTTTCAAGGCAGGTTGGTATTTATCTTACTCTTCACTGAGTCCTTACACTGATAAACCACCCATGTTTGCTAAACCTCACAGACAGGAGGTTCTTCCACTTCTACACACAGACAAACCTCACTAACACTGATCTCAGGGAAAGGAGAGTTGAGTTTTGAAAAAAAAAAAAAGTGAAAAAAATCATTTAGACTATTCTTGTGAAAGGCAGCTTACTAGTTTTAAGAATGTTCAGAAAATAAAACAACACTACAAAGTGTTGCCTAGTATTTACTGAGACCTTAATAAATCAATCCAATGTATAATCCCATCAATTGTTACTTGAGTAGTGTCTCTCTTCCCCATAAGATTTTAACTCCCAAAGGTCAATGACTGTGTCTGATTTGCTTATTATTGTGTCCCAGGGCCTGGTACTCAGAGCCTGGCATAAAATATTTGCCCAATAAATGTTTGCTAACTAAATGGATGACCACATGACTACATTAATGTAGAAGTGAATATGTAAATAGTATCTTAGTTCTCAAAACTGTCTACACATTGTAATTTAAACATTCCCATAATATCTTAAACTATCAGTTCACTTAGCCACCTTAACAGATAATAAAAGTTCCTTTTTCAGAAACAATTTAATCTTTATCCTGATCCCCATCAAGAGTGGGGTTTTAAAATTCCTCTCTGAGAAAAGGAAAACTTCTGAATCTAAGTTTTGTGTTAAGATATATGTATAAGATACATCACATATTAAGACAAAGTATAAAATGATTAATCATTACATAACTTTCATAAGCTAAACATGACGTTTTCATTATTTTTATAATCTGGGAAACTTTCCATCTTTAGCAGGATGACTTGGTCATTTTTTCTTCACTTATTTTCACATCTCATTAGCTTTTCCTTGTTCCTATCATTTCTATTACTGAGAAATAACCCGGTTTTTATTAACTTAGGACAAATTTAAATTTAGTCTAATGTAAATTTTGCAACTAGTAATGCTTTACATTTTTCAAGTACTGCAACGTATAGTCTTCCACAACAAGCCTGCAAAGTTGTTTTCAGCTGGAGCAAATGAGATTTGCAGGAGCTCTGTGACTTCTGCAGGAAACAGTAATAGGAGATGGACCCTGGCCCATTCACTTCCAAGCCCTTCCTCTCTCAGCTGCTCCACATTGCCTCTCTTCTGAACAACTGCAATTGCAATAAAAATCGCCTCTCATTGATTGAGAATGTGCGCCATACTGCATGCATCAGGTAAATATTTCCCTTAATTTATCTCCCTCAAGTTTCCTAAGTTTGTTTGTCAGACAGGTCCTCCCTCAGTTTGCAAATAAGACACAAGGAAATCAAGCAATTTAAACAAGGTCACACAACCAGGCCTCCTGGACTCCAGAATCTACGTTTTTCATCACTACACTGCAAATACCGCAGGCCAGGTACTATTTATTGAGTATCAAATTACCACTCATTTCATTTGGTTTAACTGCAATTAAAAAAAAAAAGCTAGATTATGAGTTTCAGCTGTACCAAGAAATTATCTTGCGATGATATTTAAGTATGTATTGATTATATGTTATTAATGTTCATTGGCTCAATAGAAACAATACTTCTGTCCCAGTTTTATGGGGGACTTTAAATTCTGACTCACTCAAAACCTGATTCTGCCTTTTTGAATGGCTCATCTCCCTTTGCTTAATTGGAGTAATTCTCAACCAAAGCATTGTTTAGGGCCTAAAAACTTTGCTTATCTCATCCATCATACATGGGCCTTCTTGACTCCTCCATGGCACTCTTCCCTTAAGCACCATCTGCTTCTACTCCTTCCTGGGGATCATGTCTCAAGCCCTTTATCTGATAACTGCTGGTGTACTGAGAACATTTACCACCGATGAACATTTGCAGGCAATGGACCAGAGAGCATGATCTCCTATAACGCTGCGCTGGCTGAAACTGTGAGCGTCATGGTGGGGGATGATGCCAGGGGAGTAACAGAAAGGAAGTGGCCAGTAAGACAACAGGTAGCACAGGGAGGTGCCTGAAAAGTGCTATATGGAAAAGCAAAAAGAATTGATTTCACACACTGCACACATATCTAAGGAGCAAATGGGTAAAAAACAGAGGACTGGGGAAGGAACAAAAATGGATATTGGAGAGTTTGTCATTCACTCAACATTTACTGAGTGCCACCATGTACCATGAAGTACCACAGGCAATAAGCATACATCTACAGGTAGAGGCTTTATCGTCAAGGAACATAGCATCTAGAGGGCAAGACCAAGTATACGAGCCCTTACAATTCATTATGACAATGGCACGAAGGGGTAGGCACAGAGGCATCTAGGGTTGCATGGAAAGGAGTTCAGGAGGTGGTGACAATTAAGTAGGTCAGTGTGTCTCTGTTTTTGAAATTAAAGATCATCTCTTCATTTCTATTTTCCATGTCATAATCCCATTAATGTTAGTGTCAGCAGAGTCATGAAGACATTATAGTCAGGAATGGGAAATCAATGTTGTAATTGAATGACAATATATATGATCCCCAAACCTAGGTCCTCCTTAAGTCATACCCTGCACAAGCTGATCAGCACTGCAGCCTTCGCTGGAGCAAGGACAAGGAGTGTTCTCTTATCTTGCACAAAATCACTGAAGCAAGTGCCTTGTGCCCGAGACTGAGTCCGAAGTCTATTTGTATTTGGAGTAATTTTAGGGGTGCTGAGGTGATGTTTGACTTGAGTTTTGTTTGTTTATTTGGTTTTGGCATTGTGAGGAATCTATTTTCTAAAGAATTTTAAAAGTCTCATACAGAGAAAGCACTCACTAGAACATAAAATTAGAAATAAACAGAACCATCTCATAATTGCCCTATCCAACTGTAACCACTATTGGCACTTGTGTGTTTTTGCTTCCAGACTTTTTTAATGCATGTTTTTACAGGGCCAATATTGTGTGATATCTGCTTATTTTACTTAACAGTATCACAGAAGCACTTCCATATATATTCCAGCCACTTAGTAAACACCAGTTTAAAAGCTATTCAACAGTCAAATCAAGTAAAATGTTTCCACCTATAAATGTTAACAAGTTTTCTAAACTTCTTGTTGGGAAAAAAGATGTGGAAACCTTTTTTCGGTTAACCTATATTGGCAATCAGTTACTCAGCTAGTGCTCTGAAACCAGCAGGGAAATCCTAAGAAAAAGTTCCTCTTCAGTAAAGTCAATCCATAAGAGAACCACTAGTGGAATTATCTGTGAAACAACAAAAGGTGCTCTTTAAAATTAACACTTATCAATCATCATCAGAGTAATATTGATTACACCAACCCCCAATGTGCAGTTCAACAATCTTTTTGTGCTGAAAGAATGCTTTGTATCTGAAATGTCTACAGCCCAGTTTAATCTTCTCCTGAAAGACTCTAGGGACACACTAAATTAAACAATGTCAACCAGGATTAGGTACATAATGAGTCTCTGAGGAAAAATGGCAAATGCCAGTCCCTCTGTGAGAATTACCAATAATTAAAATCTTTCATCATGAAAGTATCATTGCACAATATTACATGCTGATGGAATTTGCTTTTCAGTAAGCCTACATCTGCATAATATCTAAACACTAAAAGTTTCCTGAATTTAGTATATATTTTCCATTCTAGATTAGGACTAGATTCCCTTCTAGATTACGACTCTATTATCTCTTAATTTAGGAATATGTGATAATTAAACATTTAAGTTGAACTTGTCTACAACAATTTTCATCAGTATCAAAATATATTCACTCACTTCACTGAGAAATGAAAGGGAACTTGGGTTTAGAGTAACTTCTTAGATTTTTAAGCAATAATAAATTATATTTTTAAGTGTATTATACACAAGTACACACTCCAGAAGAAATCTCTTTTGTGAACGAGCTGCAACTTTTCCTTCTTTTCTTACTCCCTTAAGTACTTGGTATAATCCTCCACATACTCTTCAATCGACCCAATAAAATATCTCTAGGATGAGATAAAGATTAAATTGCTCAAATAGTCACTTGTAATATCTCATACAGACACAATTCTCCTTCTTAAAGTATCAGATGGTAATAGTAACAGTACTGAAACTGGAGTCAGAAGACCCAGGCTAGAACACTCATCAACTATTGGTTATAAGAATGAAAATGAGACAATGGAACCAGGTGTAGTGGTTCAGGTCTGTAATCCCAGCACATTGGGAGGCTAAGGCAGGTGGATGGCCTGAGGGCAGAACTTGGAGACCAGCCTGAGCAACATGGCAAAACCCCATCTCTACAAAAAATACAAAAATTAGCCAGGTGTGGTGGTATGCGCCTCTAGTCTTATCTACTCAGGAGGCTGAGGTGGGAGAATCACATGGGCCTGGAAAGTGGAGGCTACAGTGAGCTATGATTACACTATTGCACTACAGCCTGGGCATCAGAGCAAGACCCTATCTGAAAAAAAAAAAAAAAAGAGTGAGAAAGAGACAATGGACATGAAAAATGAAGCTGTACACAAACATTGAGAATGTTTACTTCTTAGGTGCAGAATTTGGAACTTCCCATTACCATGGCTTGTCAGAGAAGTCTAACTGTACCCAGGTGAGAGAAAATGTGAGGTTACAGATTGTTCAATCACATGCACAGATAACATTAGTTCCATATACAGAAACTATATTACAACCAAGGCACTCAGTGACATCACCCCATACAACACACATCATTCTGCAGACACCTGAGGAATCAAAGGACACAGCACACGTTCAGTCGCAATTGGGTTTAGAGTTTCCACTGCTTGGCACAAACTATGACCAGATCCGTCTTCAGAGTACACATAAGTTGCATACTATACCTCTCAAGCAATTCAGGAGATCAGGAGACAGACTCCATCCTGAAGGACAAACACAGGAGTAAAAATGGGGCCCCTGTGAGGAAAGCAGGCACAGATGGCTGCAGCGGGAAAAGGCACATGGATTCACAGCTGTATGAGAAAGAAAGAAAGCACCAGTGAGTGGAAAACCACCACATTAAAATCAAAACAGAGTCATGCTCTTAGCGTCCTCCCAGAGGCCTCAGTACTGAGGGGCTTAAGTACGTCGTTACCTCTGTTGTTTTCTTTTGTTTTGTTTTCACTGAACTACTTACACTTTCAACTTCCCTAGCATTAGGCTTTCAACTTAGAATTCATAACGGGCATGAGAGAGAAGAATGACTCGAGGTTACAGATCAATCCAGTCTATCACTAGATTATGAACAAACAGCCACTGAATAATCTGGAACTTGTAATAGAAATATGATGCCAAGTAATCTGTCTCCTTGCCTGACCTAAAAGAGATCTTTTTGCATTAAAATAAAAGTTGTGTGTTTGATGTGTGACCTTGTAGTTTACCTAGAGTTTTCCAGATTTGGTTAGATAATAATCTTTTCTTTTTCTACTGATGATATCTCTGTGTGTCTCTGCACCTTGAAAACCAGGATTCTGTGTGCCCCCCCCACAGGATGTTCTATAGTCCTGTGTATTCTTATCACACATACCATGCTATTAATAGATTATTAATCCATCATTCACCAGAAAAATGGTAGGTACTCACTGTATACCAAACACCATTCTAAGCACGGGGGACGCTATAAAAGTGGAGTATATATTCGAGCAAAAAGGAACAGAACTAAACTGAGAGAGACAGCGAGAGAGATTTCAGAACATGAGGGTAAAGAGCAAAAGAATTATGAGGGGGTGGCTATTTTAGGTAGCGTGGTCAATGAGGGCCTCCCTGAGAAAGTGACATTTGGGTAGAATCCTAAATGACACGCTAAGCAACTCATGCAGAGATCTGGAAGAGAGATGTTCCAGGCAGAGGGAAGAGCTAGCGCAGAAGCTGAGAGGCGGGAGTCGCCTGCTGTGCTTTTAGACCGTAATGAAATCCAATGCGGCAACAGCGAGTGGGAGAAGAGAACAGGGAAATAGCAGCGACCACATGCTGAAGTGTGTGAGAAACAACGGCAGAGTTTTGAGAAGAGAGGGTTAAGTGAAGATCAAGTGACTTATTTCCCTCTCCCACCAGAAAGAACAGTACGGATGCCAAATCTTTCACCTAGCCACCCATACCACGCACTTTAGGACGGCTCGTGCTGGCTACAGCAGAGCACCTAGAAGGCAGTGCTGCCATAATAAACTAGTCCTAAAAGTAAGCTGCTTTCAATCACAGAGTGGTAGCGGTAAGAGGATCAAAGGCACTATCTGTTCTGTACTCCATTGGTCAGCTGAGGAAACGGAGACTCATGTGAGGGTCACAGAGGTAGTAGCCAAATGCTGAAATGATATAATTCAGATGTGCTGTTGTTATATCCAAGGTTTGAATTTTCCATGGTAAATAAAAGTAATGGCAATGTCAGGACTGGGGAAAGTATAGAGTGGGATGGTTTGTAAAGAGAAAAAGAAAATGTATTGCCCAAACAAATGGGTCTGTAACAGTGTGCATTTAGCATTCCCAGCGTCAGTGTTTTCCAAGCTACTCCCAGGCAGGAGGTTTCTCTGTACCACTCACAATTTGGTTGTTTCGAAGGATGAACTGCAACAATCCCAAGGGGCCATTGAATATTATACATTACAACTGACTGATTCCCTCCATGCCACTTGTTGGCTCGCATAACCCGACGAGTAGCACGGTCAGTCCAGTACACAGAGTCTTCAAAGAGAGTTAGAGCATAGGGATGCCGTATAATCTGTGAGGCAGAAAAGAACAGTGAGACCTCATCCAAAAATCAAAGCCAAGGTGCACGGAGTCAAAGAGGATATGTGCTCAAGCAGATGCTTTCCTTTAGCATGTCATTATTAAATAAAAACACAAGGAAGTCATGGTACAAAAGAGTGGCAAAAAATACACAATTCATCCTATATCCCACTAAACCATTCAAGATCCTTTCACATACACATGTCATTTATTCTTTATGTTTGTCTTGGTAATTACAGTGGGCATCTATTTTACAAATGAAAACAAAACTGAAGCACAAAAAGCAAGATGACTTATCAGGATCACCTACTAGTTAGAAGTTAGATGGAACTAGAGAGCTTAGAGACTCCTCATCTCCCACTCCCACACCCCAGACTTCACTCCATCATCAGCACCCTTGTGCCTGCTATTTCCACTGTCTTGTGCTGCCACTCACTGATTCACATCAATCTGTTACAGTTTAGGTGCATCTTTCCTTCAAGTCACAGCAACCATACAATGGCATTTTTTTCTTTTTTTTAAATTATTTTTTATTTATTTTTTTAAATTTTACTTTAGGTTCTGGGATACATGTGCAGAATGTGCAGGTTTGTTACATAGGTATACGCATGCCATGGCGGTTTGCTGCACCCATCAACCCATCATCTAGGTTTTAACACTCACATGCATTAGGTATTTGTTCTAATGCTCTCCCTCCCCTTGCCCCCCACCCACCGACAGACCCCAGTGTATATGTTCCCCTCCCTGTGTCCATGTGTTCTCATTGTTCAACTCTCATTTATAAGTGAGAACATGCGGTGTTTGGTTTTCTGTTCTTGTGTTAGTTTGCTGAAAATGACGGCTTCCAGCTTCATCCATATCCCTACAAAGGACATGAACTCATTCTTTTTTATGGCTGCATAGTATTCCATGATGTATATGTCTATCATTAATGGACATTTGGGTTAGTTCCAAGTCTTTGCTATTGTAAATAGTGCTGCAATAAACATATGTGTGCATGTGTCTTTACAGCAGAATGATTTATAATCTTTTGAGTATATACCCAGTAATGGGATTGCTAGGTGATCCTTGAGGAACTGCCACACTATCTTCCACAATGGTTGAACTAATTTATACTCCACCAACATTGTAAAAGCATTCCTATTTTTAATCGGGTTCAATAATAGCTCTTTGATAAAATATGTATTTTCTTTATTTTCCCATTTAACTTGTGAAAATAAATTCATTAGAATTTATTGAATAAAAAATATTACATAAAGAACAGGACTGAGAAACATAAATCTAGTTAATTTTTTTTTTTTTTTTGAAAACAGGGTCTCACTCTGTCACTCAGGCTGGAGTGCAGTGGCACAATCACAGCTCACTGCAGCCTTGACCTCCCTGGGCTCAGGCGATCCTCCCACCTCAGCCTCCCAAGTAGCCAGGACTATAGGCACACACCACCATGCCCAGCAAAGTTTTTTTTTTTTTTTTTGTAGAAATGGGGTTTTGCCATGTTACCCAGGCTGGTCTTGAACTCCTGGGCTCAAGCAATCCACCAAACCTCAACCTCTCAAAGTGCTAGGATTACAGATGTGAGACAATGTGCCTGGCCAAGTTAAGTTATAAATTTTTACTTGACAATTTTTTTTTTTTTTTTGAGACAGACTCTTACTCTGTCACCTGAGCTGGAGTGCAGTGATGCAGTCTCAGCTCACTGCAACCTCTGCCTCCCGGGCTCAAGCAATTCTCCTGTCTCAGCTTCCTGAGTAGCTAGGACTATAGGCGTGGACTACCACACTGGCTAATTTTTGTATTTTTAGTAGAGATGAGGTTTCACCATGTTGACCAGGCTGGTCTCAAACTCCTGACCTCAGGTGATCCACCCACCTCAGCCTCCCAAAGTGCTGGGATTACAGGCGTGAGTCACCACGCCCGGCCACTTGACACCATTTTTAAAGGTATAGAAGCAACAGATTCACATCTACAGCTCAACTAAATCACATGAGCTATAAAAATCCTCCCTGGACAAGGCACAATCTGACCATGAACTGGAATGAAAATATTCATTTTCCTGTTATTCATATGGGATAGACTGCGTCTCACTGTTGCTGGTATTTCCTGGATTGACCTGATATTGTCTATGACACAAAAATCAATTTTTTAGCTTTTCTGATACTCGTGTGATTTCTACCTATCCACAACTGTAGTTTTAATTTGGTTTTCCTCACCACCAACTTACCAAATCACTGGCTATCACCTGTCTCCGATGGTGTCCATTATAATCACAAAAGTCTATGTAATCAAGATAGGAGTCCATGAAGTAGAGCAGTCTGTTGGGGTAGTCAATAGTTAAGCCGCAGGGCCAGAAGATCTTGTCCTGGACAATGACAGTGCGCATGCTGCCATCCATGCTAGCCCGCTCGATGCGAGGGTGGTGGCCCCAGTCAGACCAGAACAATAGATGCTCACTGGGAAAGGAAACGAGTTACCAATTGGAGGGGATGTATTTAAATATTTAAAATAACTGTCATTTTAAATAATACAACATCCTGTTTATGCCCTGCTTAAAATAAATAATCTCTGGTTCAGAATATGTGCACAGAGTTTATTATTTCCTCTAAGCATCACAAAGTAAAACTGTCATAACACAATCACAACCCATCTGGGTATTTTTATAATATTTCATAAAACATGTAATGAATGTACTACATTATGACATTGAAACGTCTCAATGCCAATTCATGTTTGTTTATAATCCACAAATAGTTGATCTAGAAAAATCCATCTGTCCTTGTTTGTCTACCCTGTCATGTTTTTAGATAAGGAAATCAATTTATTCTTCATCACGGATTCATCATAAATTTCACTGGTGTGTAATACTTTACAATATCTAGGCAGTCAACATCACATTGAACATAACTTGCCTAATTTGCCGCCCTGCAGCAAAGAATCTAAGTTATCAAATATAAGTAAATTCAGGGAGAGAAGCCCTCAAAGATTTCCAAACACATGGGAGAATTTGTCTACCTTCCCTTTAGGACCAGTAGGCAAAAACTGCCTTCCTTATATGACTTAAAAGGGAGCTCTCATAAACTACATAAAACTGAAGCAGAAAAATCCAGCTTTTTTGCTGTATAATCATGAGTTATCAAAGTTACATCAAACTGGCCCCTCTATGGACTATTACTGCATGCAGTAATTAGAAACTTAATGTTTGTTTTTTTTTTTTTTTGAGACAGAGTCTTGTTTTGTCACCCAGGCTGGAGTGCAGTGGCATGATGTCCGCTCACTGCAAGCTCCGCTCCCCCAGGTTCATGCCATTCTCCTGCCTCAGCCTCCCGAGTAGCTGGGACTATAGGCGCCCACCACCATGCCTGGCTAATTCTCTTTGTATTTTTAGTAGAGATGGGGTTTCACCATGTTTGCCAGGATGATCTCGATCTCCTGACCTAGTGATCCGCCGGCCTCGGCCTCCCAAAGTGCTGGGATTACAGGTGTGAGCCACGACGTCTGGCCAGAAACTTAATTTTTAATTATATGACATTTTGAAAACGGTATTGCCAAGCTAATAAATCAATGTGATCTAAAAAAAAAGTAAACAATCAATTGCTCTTATATACTTTATGAAGAGGATAATTCAGATGAAGGAGACAGCAATACCCAGTTGGACACCTACCATGTTTAAACAAGGGATCATTTTAAATTTTGCAGATCAGCAACATGCATATCAGCTACATCATGTTATTGTTGTTTTTCCCTCATCATAACCATGTCAAGGCAACATAATTAAAAAAAAAATTCTTACTTCATTCTGGGATCTAATGCTAGTCCTCTTGGATTTGTTAGGTTTTTACTAATCAGCACAGTCCTGTGGCTCCCATCAATTTTGGAGACTTCAATTGTTTCCAGAGCATAGTCTGTCCAGTAAAGATTACGACCTACCCAATCTATTGCAATAGTTTCAGTCAAGATGATGCTACTGTCAAATACCTAAAGACAAAAGTGAATAAAGACTGATTTCTAGAGCATATAAATGAATGCAAACATGGATATTATATAAAAATCTAGATTAAAACATCTAACTTGTCCTATAATTACTCATCAGGATTAGAAAATTTTGTCCTCTCATGTAGCTAACCACCAAATCAACAGTAGGGTTTTCCGAGAAAAGTATACAAGATTTTGTCCCACTGAATATTCTAAGATAACTTCATTGTTGGGTTAGTGCATAGTTTCGTTTTGGTTTCAAAAGTTTTTGCAACTAAGCAAAAGCTCTATCCATCTGCTTAGTTGGCAACATTACGAAACGTTATAGTGTTTGCATGCAAAGAATAATATCTCTGTTAATTAAGCACCAATAATTACAAAATAAAGTTGTAAGAGGCAGAGGAAATGTAACTATCAAGAGCCAAGAAACTGAAATTCTGGGAGATGGATTGAGAAATATCACTAAATTAAAGTTAAGAAAAGCAACCCCTTAACTTTCCTGCATTTTCCTCTGCTCTCATCCACAAGAAAAGACTGCAAAAGGAAACTTAAAGACATTGTGAGGTCTCTGCATCACTGACCTGGAATTCAGAATCATACATCTGCCTTCAGAGGCCACCCTCCTATTGAAAACAGCCATAAATTCATAGTTATGAACATGCAAGTCTCTTGGGTGTTATGTGGCCCAGAAGGTACCATGAGAGCTACCCGGATGAGGTAGGGCCTTCTCTCACTGGTGAATAACAGCAAACAGACCCAAGACAGGGGAACTAGCCAGGCCAAAGGTCAACAGAAATGTACTTACTACTCTTCTGTCCGTTCCATTTTGAAACGCACTCCAGGTTTTACCCTGAGTTGCATCAGACCAAAAGATACGACCACTAATTGAATCAAAATCAACAGCTACAATGTAAGAACCATTCTCGACCAATGAATAGATATTGTGGACCTGGGAGGTGACACTGTCGGCAATAATTTTGTTCTGACTTGCCACAAGTAACAGCAGATTCTCAGATGCTGTTCAAGAAAAAAATGCAAAAATTTCAATGATACTGGGAGAAAACACAAAACAACTCTTTAAAACATTTGATTCAATACTTTTGGTAACAAAAAGAAGGTGTAATTCCAAACTATAGTAAGTTGGTGGGGAGGGGAGGAAGCCCCGTAAGAATGATTTTAATCACTTCATTCTTAACCTTAATAGTTAGCTGGTTTTCATGAGTCCTTAAAATAGACTATTTCCTGGGTTATATTTAAATGTTTCTAAATACTAGTCTAAAGGAGACTATGCTTACATTCTTCCTTTTACTATATTTATTTTTGTACTTTGTTTATCTTCCTTACTATTTAATAGATTGTAGGCTTCTGGACAGCAGGAATCATGTCTTAAATATTTCTGTTTTCTGAGGCTCTCAACTATGGCAGAGTTCTAATTCTCCCAACACCCCGTCTCTTCTTTTTCTTTTCAGTAATAAAGCATGCCAAGTTTTAGCTTGGCACAGACTCTCCAGCCAGAGACATTTCTCTCCCTCCACTGAAGTTTGGATGACCACATGACTAAGTTCTGACCAATAGGATGTGAGTAGAAATTATGAATCAAATTTCAGGTCACATTCTAAAAAAGGAAGCTGCTTGCCTTCCACTTTCTCTTTCTCTGTCCTACTTTCTAAGAGAAGCTAAAGCCTGGAGCATTGGAACCCTTGATGTAAGTCACACGATGAGGATAACAGAGCAGACCCATGCCGTGGACTGTCTGACATCCAGACTCCTACTACATGTAAAAGAAAGAAACTTTCTGTTTTTGTTTTAGCTTCCTCTATTTGGTCACTTTGAAAGTGGTCAAATCAATGTCATAATACACAGTAAAAATCATTTTCTTATAGCAGAAACTGAATTAATATTGGTTGAATTCAATTAATGTAGCATTATATAAAGATGCTTAACTATAGTATAGAAGTCATTTTAAATGATACGAAAGCCAATGACTTAAAAAATCATTGACTTGTATATGTTTTAACCTCTATTTTCCAAAATATACCAAGATTTTAATGTGTATTACCCCATTTAATCCTCACAAAAAATTGAGGTTTAAAGAGATTGCATAATCTTTCCAGGATTCAAGTCGATCTAACTCCTAATCAACATTGTCAAATGCCTACATGTGCCATTTGATTTTAAGCTCTGGGATGTGCTGATAAACTGGCTAGGGTTAATTCAGCAATTACCTGTAACTTTGCAAGTCCTCCCATCACTTTCTAACATGTAGCCTGTATCACATGCGCACCGGAAAGAACCTCTCATATTGTAACAGTGCTGGCTGCAAGAGCCTGGAATATCACATTCATCTATGTCTTCACAGGTCTTAGAATCATTGGCAAGTAAGAATCCCAATGGACATAGGCATTTCGCCCCAAAGGGCTCTTGAACACACTCGTGAGTACAACCACCATTGAAATCTGAGCAACTGTTCCCATCTAGAAAAAAAGAAAGAGAATAATGAAGAAAGAAAATCAAGAATCTTTGCTTCTTTGATTCACTCTTATGCAACATTTATTATGCAGTCTCATGCCACCTTCAATACAATGCCCAGACAAGAGCTAAGTGCAGCATTCACTTGGGTGAGTTCCACAGGCTGTTCGGGGTTTGCTCTAATTTGCCTGAGGATTTACCATCCTTCATATCTATTGGAGTATGATCACCTTCTTCACTACAACCCGATAGTATAACTCCATTTAATGCAATGAGAACCCTTGGGAAAATATTGTTGACATCAAGGAAGAAAAGTGTCATTGATAGAGCATGCAAAGACACCTAAAATTGTTTCTCATTTTCCGCCTCTGAAATTCTTCTATCTATACAGAAATGGAAGACAGACAAACATTTAAGAGAAAAGACTAGAAAATCTATGAAGTGAACAAATCAAAGAGGAAAGGTCATTGAAACATTAGAGTACACAGATCCAATAACACATCATCATGCCTTAGTTTCAGGGCCAAAATGAAAATGCCTAAAGCTACCCTAAGACAGTTCACATGCCTGGGGATGCAAACGCCCTCTATTTCCATGTGTACTCTAACATATTTGTAAGAGTCATAACACAGACATGCATTAGAAAGGGAAGCGAGTTAATATAATCAGGATGTTTTCAGAACAAACACAACATATATGAAATCATAAGAATCTGAAATACTTCACAATCATACCTGGCTGGGGTTCATCTGAGAGTGAGCATTGATTAAAGAGGAAAGAAAGAAATGACAGTAATTAGGATTACATGCCAATCACAGCACTTTAATCACAGCAATACAAATCCCTGGACTTCATTTTTTTGTGACAAGTTCTGATTGAAATTAGAAAATATTAAAGTTAGAAAAATTAATAAGCACATTGCCAACAGAACCAAATTTAATTTGACAATCTAATGGCCTCAATTTAGTCTCATTTTTTGAAACAAAGACATAAAAAGAAGTAAAAACACATAACCAAGTACAAAAGATTTAATCAGAAAATTATCCAATGGTGATGTATTTGAATTCAATTATGGTTACCCCCTACACAGATGTGAACTCAGAGAGGAACTGAAATCCTTCCTACAAAGCTACACAGTGACTGTGACAATGGTGATGCACACCAGGCTACTGTTCAGAATTAGTTTATGGCCAGTAAACTGTGGTCAGGAAACTTACTGCAAAGTGGGGACTCATCTGTCCCATTGGGGCAGTCAAAGATGCCATCACACACTACACTCAGATTCACACAGATGTTATGGCCAAGACACTGCCATTGCCAACTAGGACAGCGAAAGGGCTGAGTAGGGCAGTCCTTCTCATCACTCCTATCCCCGCAGTCATTGTCCCGATCACAGAGCCATGCCCTGTGGATGCAGTTTCCGTTGTCACAGTGGAAATATGATGAAGGGCAAGTCTTGGGGACACAGGCATTGTGCTCATCAGATCCATAGAGGCAGTCTGGATGCCCATCGCACTCCCAGAAGTTCGGGATGCAGATGCCATCTTCTTGGCACTGAAATTCATCTGAGTGGCACATACCAGGAGGCCTGGTTGCTAGAAGGAAAACATGGGGAAAATGGGCTTGTGAATGTAATTTGTGATCCCTTTTATAGTCTACACTTAGAGGAAATTATTTTGGATCCAACAGTAGGTTTATAGTAATGACTATGACCAAATTAATATTGAAGGCTAAATGATATAGAGTCTTCTCCCACATCTTAGTACATGGAAACATTTCTGTGGCAACTAGTGCATCTGACAACAAACGAAGTACAGAATGCACAACTGCTGACTGGCAGATAAGTACCTGTGTCAAAAGAACATTCTGTTTCCTTTTCCTGTGTTTCTAATGTTCTTCCAATTGCAGATTCGATACTAAAGTTTATCTATCTTTCTATGAAAGAATCACTAGAACATTACAATACAGCTTAAATAGCTATGATTACTTTGAACTTCATGTGTTTAATATCATGTTTGGGTGTTACTATTTTCCCTCAGATGAACTATATCCAATGAAACCAGCACACACTAAGTAAAACTAAAGGTAATGGTAAATACTCAATTCTTTGCAAACTTTCCACTGTTCATCGAGCAATCCTGGAGAGATAGGTAAGAACCGCTTCCCTATTTCACAGGGGTAAACCAAAACTCTCTACCAGGGATCTCACAGGGCAACAGCAAGCCAGCGCCAATTGACAGTTTAACCTCAGTTCATCACAGAATTTTATGTTTTTAATGTGAAAGAGGAAAATTAGTGATTAGGAATTTCTAGATGTTGTGCAAACTATAAAGTGTATAAGCATTTTATTTAACTTTTCATTTTAATCCATGGCTTTTTACACTACCTTTCTGATGCAGGAGGAAAAATCATGAAAATTTACTTTTTATGGTCTGAAACACCATTGTTCAAACAAATAATCAACTCACTGATGAGTTTTTGCAAGTCTAAAATTCATTTCAAACGAAAAGTGGGCAAATAACAAATCATGTGAGTATAGGTTTCCAGTCCGTGAAGATTATAGATCCATCAGAATTATATTGTATGAAGTCCTACTTGAATCCTCCAACTGGAAGAAATTTCTCTTCTCTGAACCTCCATAGAATTTTGTCTGTGCCATTCTAAGACCCTTGTAAGTGTCTATCTTGCTTAATTGTCTCTTGCCTTCTATAATCTCCCTTACCAGAGTCTAAGGACAAAGGCCAAAAATAACATCTTAGCAGATATTCAACACATAATAGCACAAAGAATGAATTCATCAGAGTCAATACTAAATACAGCTCCATACCATTCCTACACCATGATTTGAGCTCTCTTCTGAAACTTAAAAGAAACCAGTAAAATATCTTTATACGGAGTAGAACCTCAAAAGTTTAAACCTACTAACGAGGGAAGTCCTAAGAAAAACTAAAAATAAAAACAAAAATATCTAAGGAACATTTAGCCCATCTAAGACGCTATTTGAAGTGTCCATTTATACAACCACTTGATTCGCTAATTACACATTATATGGCAATGTCTACTCAATTTTACTGTATGTTCAATACTGCATTCCTTTGAGGATACTTTCCCCCAGTTTGTCTGAGTTAGGGAAAATGTGTGGCAATATCAATATCAATACTGGCAAAAATGAAATGGCCCCTTTGTCTGAAACATGCTGGGTTTGTGTTACTTACGACAGCCTGCTTCATCCGAGTTGTCACTGCAGTCAAAAACACCATCACAACGATTCGTGACGCTAATACATTTATCCCCACTGGCACACTTGAATTGAGAAGCAGTACAGTTTAATACTAAGAATGAAAGAGAAAAGCATTAGAAATTAACTCAGGGCTAAAATGACTAAACACTGAGATTTTTCTTTTTTGTTGTTATACTTTAAGTTCTGGAGTACATATGCAGAAGGTGCAGGTTTGTTATACAGGTATACATGTGCCATGGTGGTTTGCTGTACCCATCAACCCATAATCTACATTAGGTATTTCTCCTAATGCTATCCCTCCCCCATCCCCCACCCCGCAACACGCCCCGGTGTGTTATGTTCCCCTCCCTCTGTCCATGTGTTAACACTGAGATTTTTCTAAATAAACACTGTGAATAAAAACAAAAGCAATGCACTTACCACAGCCAACCTCATCAGATCCATCAACACAATCCTTGTCCCCATCACAGACAAAAGATAGGTCAATACATCGATGGTTGGGGCAATTAAACTGACTAGGCTGGCATATCTCTGTCGAATCTAATGTCATCCGAAAACAAAACCAACAAGTTTATTTCCTGTGCAACAAGTACCAGAGTCAAACTAAAAATGGCTAAATAGCTACAGAAGTTATCTCAATTGTACATGGGTTCAAAATTCTTTCAAATCAGCCACACTATCAAAGTCAGCTAAGCAAAAGAACTCAAAACTAGGATAGGTTTTAGAATTGAGAATAAAAGATTACAGGGCAGAGTCAGAAACTGTTATTACACCTTGGAAAATAGACCACATTTAGAAAGTAAGCATCATGTGCTTGGACTGGGACTACATTTAACGAATACTACGAAGTCCATGACTCTAGACCAAAGCCAAGCAATGGAGCCCAATTAGGCAACAAAACCAGCATGATCCACATGCCTAGTAGCAACAGTGTGTAGATAGACCCCCCAAACTGGATGTAAAAGTCTAAACAGAACAATTCTAAAAACCAGGGTCCTATCTTGCTGTTAAGACCATAGCCTTGGAGTCGGATGCAGTGGCTGGCCCCACCCAAAACATGAAATTATATTAAACACAGACTTACAGGGTATGAAAGCTAGAAGGGATCTTAAAGCTCATCTATTCCAAATGATAGTGACTTGCCTAGTCGTGCAACCAGAACTAGAACTTAGCCCAGGGAACTATGCTCCATCTTAAACTATTATTGAAGACATGAAATAAAACAACAAGCTAAAGGAAAGCAGAACTGGCAAGATGGAAAACAGGTGGATAAGATCAATGGAAATTTAAATTTTCTGTGCCTCTTTATTTTGATGTCTTTTTGCTTGTACTAAATGAAAAAGAAACATCAACAGCCAAAGGTCTGGATATGTCTATGTGACTTTTAATATTGTTTTAAATATATAAATAGATAGTTGAGGGATTTTCACTTTTTCAATTCCTATCTGAATTGAAATGTTTGGCATCAGAGGCAGTCCTTGCTTTGCTTCCATAGAACTCAATACTTACAGGTGGACTCTAAGCATCCCATGTGCAGGCACATGCACATCCTTATAACCTAGCGATACAGAGATTGACAAGTGGAATAGAAGTACTAAAGAGACAATGAAAATTGTATGAGCCTTAGAGGAGAGAATGCAAGGCTGTTTGGTTGTTGAAGTCTATTTACAAGGCTGACCAACCAAGAGAAACCAGTTCAAAACTTACTGCAGTTCTTTTCATCAGATCCATCCCCACAATCATTGTCTGTGTCACAGACCCAGTTCTTTGAGATACACTGGTGATTATCACAGGTGTACTGGGTGTCAAGGCAGGAAGCAGGTGCGTGGGTGGGGCAGTTGTGCTCATCACTGCCATCCACACAGTCGTTGCGCTTGTCACAGCGCCAGTGTGCAGGAATGCACTCCCCATTGCCACAGGTGAACGCCGAAGATGAACAGGTATTATCTACAATAGTAACAAACTGGTTATGAACAAACTCATTTTTACAGACTTTTAAATGAGTTCTTGCCTTGTAAAGGCTCAGTTCACCTTTTATAATGGAGGCATTGTATATAATAAGGAGAAATGTTCATCAAGTGATGTCATCATCATTAACATCATTATTAGCTGGCATTTATTTGGTATTTATCATAGAAAAGGCATTTTTCTAAGTTATGCACACACACATCATATAAGTTTGCTTTAAATCCTCACAAGAATACTATAAAGTACATACAATTGTCTGCATTTTACAGATAAGGAAATTGAGGCTTTGAGAGATTTAGGAACCTGCCTATGATTCACACTCTGTTCTAAAGCTCATCCTTAACTTTCAAGCTGTTACTTCCTCCAACCACAATTTCAAATTCAGACTATAGAAAGCTTGAAAATGTGTCATATGAAAAGTGCAAATAGATAAAACATTAAGGTAAAATGTTGTGCTCTTAGAAACAAGAAGATAACACACAAAAAGATGAACATTTAAGAAATTTCAGAAAAATGTACAAGTGAGCACTTTACTCTTTCAAATCTGTCACTCCTCTTTCTCTCCAAAAGTTATTATTAGTATTAATTTCGCCTTGATAGAGATTTCTGAGATTTCAACTGTCCTCTATCTTTTTTTTAATTTGAATGTAATACTTTTGCCTTCTGCAATAGTGTTTATTAGGCCTCAAACTATATAGACTAGATTACCATCAAAAGAAGAATATAAAGGTTAAGATCACCATTTCATTTTTAATTTATTTTACTCTAACATGGGGGAAAAGGAATATAACACATGATATTTTCCAAAGGCTATGATTGCAAGTAGTTATTCTGTGATACTGTTGCCTCAGTTGCTGAAGGTTAGGTCTAGTTTATTTTCGTTGTTGTTGTTTGTTGGCTTATTTTTTTGAGGCAGGGCTTCACTCTGTTGCACAGGCTGAAGTACAGTGGCACAGTCTTGGCTAACTGCAGCCTCAACCTCCCCAGCTCAAGCAACTCTCCCACGTTAGCCTCCTAAGTACAAATGTTTGTATTTTACAAATTTTGTGAAAATACAAAATACAAATTAGCTGGATGTGGTGACATGTGCCTGTGGTCCCAGCTACTTGTAATTTTGGTTTTTTTTTGTATTTCGTAATTTTGTATTTTGTAATAGCCCCAGCTATTTGGAATTTTGTATTTTTTTGTAGAGACTGGGTTTCATCATGTTTCCCAGACTGGTCTCAAACTTCTGGACTCAAGCAATCCTCCTGTCTCGGCCTCCCAAAATGCTGGGATTACAGGCATGAGCCACCTTGCCTGGCCAGATCTAGTTTATTTCGATTTGACTTTTTGAGGAGTTTGCCAAGACATAATGACTGCATTGGCCCAAACAGCCAATGTCAAAGAAAAAAATTGTTGAAGATAGTCTAAATCAAGGCTAGAAACCATCCATAACATTATGAATGAAATTTCTTGCTTAGCTTTCTAAAAGCCTTCAAAGTACTTGTCAAGAATCTGAAATTCTAAAAGATATTTTTTCCCATATAAATAGCCCAAGCTTTTATTTATTTTCCTTAAAGCCCACCTCTACTCTATTCATCCCAGGAAATATCGCCAGTGCACAGCTACTTACTAAGTGTGCCACATAGTTGCTCATCACTGTTATCATGACAGTCGTTGACTCCATCACAGCGATAGTAACTGGGCACACATCTGCCATTTTTACAGGGGAAGGAGAATATGCCACACTGCTCCGTGGGTGGTTCATTGGTTGGGTCCCCCTCGCATGTCAAGTGATTGGAAGCCAGCCTCATTCCATAAGGGCACCCACACACTCGCTGGAAATTTGGCACTGGGAAGCAGAAGTGGCTGCAGTCACCGTTAGGATGTGTGGGTTGATTACAGGCGTTAGAACCTGCAAAAGCCAAGCCCCAAGGGAGTCAGTCATGTACATTTTCACTAGGTGGGTCACGGGTTTGATTTGTGAAGGAAAACAAACGGGACAAAACATTTTTCAGACCCAATACTAAAAAGTAGCTTCCTCTTGGAAATCAACCTGCCAAATACAACACTCCATTTAGGTAAGGAAAAGTCCCAAAATGTGTTTTTCCTGACAATGTTTAAGGCTAGCAGCATTGAACAGAGATTCAAAGTCTTACACTCTTAGATTATGTGAACGACAAGAATATAAAACTATCAGGAGCTAGACCTTCAAGTAATAAGTACTTAAAAAGAACAGGAGCCACTATAACAAATAAATAAACCCATACCAAAAAACCCAAAAAACTGGGCAATCTCACCAGTCTGGATGTTGACATCATATGATTTCAAATGCAGTATGTAAGCAATGCCACTTCGGATAACTGTCATTTCTCCACCATCTGCTTTCCTGACTCGGATAATGGCACCCAGTCTCCAGTCAGTAAAAAATAAATGCTCTGAGAAGAAACATGGGTAGATTAATATTTTCAGTCACAGCTAACTTATAAATAAATCACTTGAGAAAATGCGATAGGCTTGTAATGCTTCTTGCAGATATGATCATCTCCCCCATAAATATCTGTAATATGTTTCTGTTACCATTTTCCATGACTTGTTACACCCTAGTAATGCTCTGTGGAAGTCTGTATGTTAATAATACCAGGGTTCAGGTTCAGGCAAGCACATATGGAGTTTTATGATGGCATTTAGTAGCAATTGGGTTTAGTTCTGCATAGGTAATAGTGAAAATAAGAATCAGAGAATTCTTCTACAGAGCAACTCAATGAGGCCTCACAGGTCTGCGCCCGCTAAAGCACTCACCTGCTGAGTGCTCTTAGGCAAATACTACACTTTGTGAAGGAGACAGTCTGAATCATTCCTGAGATACTTCCCAGGTCAAACAGTTCATATTGTATGTTTTAATGACAGCGCTTATATTGTATTTTTTCCCCTTGACTTAAATAAGAAGCCGTTGAGAAGGAAAAGTACAGGTCTAGATCAAAAAGGAACTTTTATTGTATGTTTGAGGATCAATAAAAATCTCAACACAAGTGTGCGTTCACCTATAACCACACTACTAATGTTCCATGATGCTCAGAACAGTAAGAGAGAGGCAACGTAAGATTCTAAACAACAAAAATTTAATCATGTTCACTTTACACTAACTACTGCAGCAGGAAAGTAAACATATTTTTAAAAGAAATAATTACATCAACGTGGATTTTCTCTTTAATGATAGTTTAACTAGAAAACCCTAATTAATCAGAAAATGCTTAAGATGTCGTAAATTTTATTCGACCAATTTCCTTATCCGTGCTCTAATCAATGACCAGTCAGTCATTGGACTCCCTAAATCTTTCTAGAAACTGGCAATCCCAGTCCCACTACTCACAAAGGTATCCTAATATACTTGAATAAGTAAGGAGTTCAATAAATCTTTTAGTTCTGTGTGGTGCACAATCAAGAAGATCTAGCCCTTTAGTAAAAAGGTACACAATTTCTCTGGTGTTGCACAACAAAAGAACTTTCCAAAAGAAATTCACAATAAACGACAATGTTGAAAGAAACAAATAATTATTGCTATTTTGGGAATGTTGTATTGCCCTCATGGGTATGCATTCAATTTTTTTCATACTGATGAAACCAAAAGATACTAAAACTACATTTTCTTGAATCCCAAAACATCCCATCCCAGAGCAGAGAAAATTCAACATTTTTATAATGTTTCTATGTGACAGCAAATAGCATGTGTCTGACATCATTAGTAAAAGGGAGTAAATGGATGGCGGCGGCAGGAGGGGTACGGGAGGAGTATTTATAATTAACTCATCAAAAATCTCATGAGCATTTTTTAAATACCACACACTCCTCCACAGATAAACAGACAGCAGGACAAGATATGCAATATACTTACTAACTATTCATTCCACACATACATTCTATGCATGTGAGAAAGTCTTTGATTTATAGTGAGTGTCTAGTCTTTTCAAGCACTATGTTAATTATTCAAAGTAGGAGGTTTCAACCAGGGACACAACTAGCATATACACAGGGCTTTTGGTAGACCTAAACAAAACATGACCCCTCTAACTAGAGTAATTATGGTTTGTCAAACAGACCCAGGATAGATTTCAGTCTCTCCTCACCCTCTTGGCCTAGCATTTTTATGCAGTGCACAAGCTGTACAACCATTCACAGAGCTCCTGTTTTCAAGACTAAGCAAACCACCTGTTTCATGGTACCAGGTTATATTCTTATTCCCAGCAACTCAACTCACAACAGCAAGCCTACGCTCAAATGGGGAGCTGAGAAGGCAGGCGAGCATTGGCTGTGCTCTTTGTGACTGTAGTTCCCCAGAATTCATGTTTCCCAGCAATTTTCACTAGTAGCATGAAATTATTTGGAAAGGTTGATGAAAAAACAATTATGTCTCACTGTTCTTCGTAAAGCATAACCTAACACTTCTATAAAACAAAGATGATGTCAGTTCTCCAACATTTTGAATAAAAAAGTTTCAAAGCCATTCAGTGAATATATAGTTGATGAATACGTGTAATCGTTTTTTCCATAAGGATCTCTAATGAGATTCTTACAAACACTGGAGAATAATGAAATGCACAATGATGACTATAAACAGCTCTTGCTGTTTTATTCTTGAAAATGAAGGCAGTAATTTACTGTTTCTTCATGTGAAACTTGTATAACTAAGTAGTTGGGATGTTGAATGGTATAATACATGTAATCTACAAAGTGCTACACCCATATACATTGTCAACATTATACAAATATATGCAAAACAAAAATCACACTCTAAAAATGAAATACAGCATCAACAAACCGAATGTTTTGTCTATATATAATAGCGCTATTTAAAATTTTTTCATTTTAAAGTGGCCAGCTTTTCTGGGATTGTGAGAATGCCACATGAGGATGAGTTTACTGTTGTAACTTGCAATGTGTAAAAACAATACATACCTTTATTGCTTTAAAACATACCTCCAAAGATGGCAAGTCCAAATGGATGTGTCATCTGCTCTATGTGGCCCAGTCTTCTTCTGTCTAAACCATCAAAGGTGCTGTGCTCAATTTTATCAAAATAGGCATCTACCCAGTATAATCGTGAAGCACTAAAATAATAAAATGTTTAATTATCTCTTTTCCAAAAACTATCAGAGCACCCTTCACACAAAGGGCATTCAGAAACAGTAGGGTCAGTTCACACATTTATTAAACAAAGTTTTTAAAATTTAAATTATATTTATTAAAAATTTAATAGTTTTATGTCCCCCAGAAAGAGACAGCTACTTTCATGAAGTGACTTTCAATCAATTGTCTTAGAAAACTTAAAATGTTGCTATCTTTGAGCCAGAAATTTTATTTTCTCCTTGTGAAATCAACAAGTTAAGAAAAACATTGGTAGTAATCTATGTTTAAAAAATTAATATATTTCTTCCCTTTTTTTCTCCCATAAGTTACTTTGGCATTTTCATCTTTATAAGCTTATTTACTCTATTCCTTTTCCTATGGTCCCAGATAGATCATCAATTTCTTGAGAACCATATCTTATACTTTCAAAGTTCTCCCAAAGTGCATGTAAGCAAATGTGCATTTGTTGATTAATTGACTCCAAAGATTTCCTAAACTCAAGACGCTCCCTGTAAGAAATTACATACAACCTACAGTTCATCAAATCTGTACCCTACTTCCAATGGGGCTTGGGACCCACCACCCCCATCTTAAGTTTCCACTAAATCTTATCATTCAGCTTTCTCTAGTAATTTTCTCAGAATACTCATGAATTAATTAGTTTTCACCCCAGCAGTAGCTGGCCAACTATGTTTATGTTCTTTGTGTTCTTATTCAATATCCTTTTCCCATCACCAATTAATTATTTAAAATTCCACAAGCGCAAGCAGTACCAGTTTCCTTACTTCATCGTATCACCCAACCTGCCTCATTATGTGTTCTGCAGTAAAAGGGAACTAAGTAACGGGGATGATGATGCCGACTTACGCCCAATCAATGGCCAAGCCATTGGGCCATCCAAGAGTAGTGTTTACTATAGGCAAGAGGTGAGATCCATCACTCCATGCTCTCATAATTTTAGCAGGACGGAACCAATCAGTGAAGAATAGATACCTAGAAAAAGCAGTAGTAAGTCAAGGCTGTTAACACTGGGACAAACTACACGATTTCCAGAGATTTAGAACAAACAGATTCTCCAGATACTGCAATTAATTTCGTTTTCTTTATATGCTATCGAGCTTAACATATTTAGTGTATAACTGACATAATTGTCAGTTAAAATTTAGTTGTCAACATGTAACCAAAGTCACAAACACAAATGGCATTTAAATGGGCGTTGAGAGAAGAGAACTACTGTCTTAGATTTTAGGACCTAAAACTATTGTCACCCAACGTATTCTCTAACAAGACACAATTCAGGTTACCTATTAATATTCCATGTTGTTAAAATAAAGTAATAAACAACAAGCAGAGCAAGAAAACAGATTTCAATCTCTTTCTCTCTGGATTAAACATTCAGGATCTTCTAGTCATTCTTGCATAAGAAATTGATACATTTGCAGGAAACCATTCATCTCAGATGAAGAAAGCATCCAAATCAATGCAACGCAAACAGTATCTGACCAAGGCATTTTTTCAATATTCTAAAGAGTGGGAAAAAGACAAGTCTAGAGGCAAAAACAAACAAACAAACAAAAAAAACACCTTTTTCTCTTTTATGATATCCAGAGGAATCAAAATTAGTCTTTTCCAAAATGTAACTTTCTGAAATGTAACTACTTCATATCATTTTAAACAAGAGTCATCAGGAAAGGAACTCAACAGTTTTTCAAAACCAAAGGCCAACAGTTTGAGTTAAGACAAATCCATTTAAAAAATCAACTGTTTAACTTGCTATAGGGCAATGAAATTTCTTATCAATAATAACATCAGTTTTGAAATGTGTCTCTTTTATTATCTTACAGAGAGAAAATTAAAGCAGACACTCTAGATGCAGCAAACAGACTTTTTTTAGGCACACAGGCATTCCAGTCAGACAGGTCTGGAATTTGAATACTGACTGTTGCCTAATAGCTGCGGGCTCTTTCACAAGTCACTTTATCTCACTGGGTCTTAGATTCATTCTCTCTAAAATGGGTATTTACACATACCTCCTTCACAAACTAGCTTTGGGATCTGATGAGATTATATACCTAATGGAAGCACAGGGATGGATGTTCCCTGGGTAATCAGGCGTTAGTGAGTTACCGGCCATCTTTTTTATCATTCCACTCATATACAACACATAGCTCAGATTTGTTCTAAATAAACACAGTAGCTGTTAAACATATGTAAATAAGAAAGGTAAGAACCAAAAAGGAATTCTGTGAAGTCTTCTGTCTTTCCTTGTTTGGCACCACCAATTATAGAACGGTAAAACATGAAACTCTGTGGTCTGAAAAACTTTTTATTCTGAAAACTACTGAATGATTAAGCAAGTTTTGCTAAGCTTATATCAATATATTAAAGCAGGGAAAGAATTTGGATCTTTCCTGTCAATTCTGTTGCCTATTCACTCCTTCGCTACTAAATCTCTATCACATTGTTTGGTCCTCTGCAGCTGTGAAAAAAACTACACTTCAGTGAAGACTGGGAAAGCCAAAAGTTAGAAGAAATGTTTTGGGTTTAAAAACAATTTTTTTACTCCCACAAAATAAAGCTTTTTGAAGGAAAAAAGAAATAAAATTTAAGGTGATTTCAACTTATGTGGTTCAATCTTATATTTGCTGAACTTACCAAATTCCTAGGGCATCACTTTTCAATGACTGTAAAAGACATACAGTTTCAAGCTCTTAGGAAAACATGAACACACTTACCCGGCAAAAGGATGAACTACCACTGATCGGGGGTTATTTAAATACTGAACTACTGTTCGTCTCGTTTTATCAGCTAGCCTCATGACACTGATACTTTTGTAATGAGAGTCTGTCCAATAGAGATTCTTTGAAATCCAATCGAAAGCCAAACTTTCAACGTTTTCCACCCTGTTAGCTGCGAGAATTTCTCTTCCTGTAAGTTAAAATATGGACATGTTTTAAACTAAGTATATTTTGTAAGACATCAATTTTCCTACTAATGCATATTGAAATTTTGTGTCAGAGTTGGAGCATATTTCAGGAACACATGTGGAATTCTTTTTTTAAAAAAAAACTCTGTAAGCTGCTGAGCAGTAACATGAGATAAACTTAGAATCTATCCATTCCTCAAACTTTGGATCTCAAAGAGTAGATATGATACTGACAAACAGAACCAGGAATGGTATGGCCTGGATTTACTCCCATGTGCAACCTTCCAGAAAAAAATTTCTCACTGCAGAATATCTGAAGAAGAGATACCTGAGTTCACCTACTACCACCGGGAGACGGCTCTGATAAGCTGACACCACCAGGTACGACCTGAGGGTAACCTTGAGGTATCACCGCCCAACCCTCTCATCAACAGTCTTCCACAGTCACAAAGTTGCCAAGTTTGGAAAAGACCAGCAGAGATACCAGAAAGGAAATCAGAACTGATTTAAAAAAAAAAAAAAAAAAAACACTTTCCTCTTTATGGAGTTGTTATGCCTTCTTTTCCCCTCTTTTTTCTTTTTTTCACTAAAGAAAATCTGAATCAGAATAAACAGCCATACCTCTTTCTTTTGCGGTAGGAAGAAAAAAAAATCTTACTACTTTTTCTCTTCATTTATACAGCAAATTGTGAAAAGAAAGTTCTCTGTGTGATAGACAACCAACTATATATTTAGAAAACACAGTATTGCTAATACTGTTAATAATTACAGCTTAGATTAAATGAGCACTTACTAGGAGGCAGAAACTGGACCAAGTACTCTACATGGATTCATCCATCCTCACAGCCACTCAATCAAATAGACATTAGGATCGCTCCTATTCTACAGACGAGGGAACCAAGTCAAAGGGAAGTTAAGCATCTGGAAAAAAGTGTGGACACCACCCTCAAGGTAATTCATAGTGAGGTGGTGAAAGTGGAGGAGGCAACTAGGCCAAGAGACAAAAATAAGGGTAATGGGTGCTGAGATGGAGAGATGCATAGGATGGTATGAGAGCACAGATTCCTAATGGACCACATGGCAAAGCGGAGGTTTGGGTGGTTGACAGAGACAGAGACTGAACAATCCACATGTTCTAGGAGTGTGGCTGGACGTTAATGAGTTAATGATAGAGGCTAAAGGAGAGGGAAATGTTCATGATGACCACCAGGTGGGGATGGGGCACTAAGGAAGGGGTGAGTGGTCATGTCCTTCCTCTAAGGCATGTGAGAAGTTGGATGAGGCATCTACTTAGACACGTTGGTTTAGAGGTGATTGTAGGATATCCAGGTGACGTATCCAAAAGGCAGCTGGCACTATAGGTCTGAACCTCAGACAGAGAACTTGCATAGAGGTTTTTATCATGACCTACAGAAAAGTTTGCTTGATCTTTCCCTCATTCCCCAGGTTGGGAAGAAAAACACTCAGTAAATGCACTCTTATAAAAGTCTCCCCACAATTATTTATAGTTGCTACATAGATAGTAATCAAAGGCATGAAAGGCGTGAAATTATTCAGAGAAAGGAGGACCAATGTTGAACAACAGATTTACAGTTTTTTATAGAACAGGCAAAAAAGAAAAGATCTCCAGGGTACACTAGAAAAAAAAAATGATCAAGAAATAGAAGGAAATCCAGGAGTATGCTGTCATGGAAGAAAGAATTGTTGAGAGAAGATGGCCGAAATACCAAATACAGAACTGAAAGGCATTATTTAATTTAGCAAGAAAGAGACTAGAGGTGACCAGGATGAGAGGGGTTTCAGCCACCTGGGGGGCAGATTGCGAGAGGTGAGTAATCAGTGAGAAATGTGGAAGAGGGGATAGTAAAGTGCAAATCAATCTTTAAAGAAACTTGACCATGAAATGTAGAGAAGGACTTATCACTAAAGAGGAACATGGAGTGAAGGGTAAGTTGCATATTTTTTTAGGATGGGAGAAACTTGAGCATATCTGATGATAGGGAAGTCAGTAGAAAAAGAGAATTTGGAAAAGAGAAGGTATCATTGATGGAGGGAGTTTTCCTGAGGGCTTCATTCAGCTAATCCTGACTTTTAATATGATTTCCTTTTATTTTTCTTTTTCTTTAGAGACAGGTCTTACCTAGGCTACAGTGCAGTGGCACAATCATAGCTCACTGCAGCCTCCAACTCATTACCTCAAGTGATCCTCCCAAGTATCTGGCACTACACCACACCACCACCACATTGGTTAATTTGATTTCTGACTCATTTCCTGAATATACTGTGTACTCATTCAAGAAGAAAAAAAAAAGAACAATGTAATGCCTCCCTCACCAAAGCTTACAGAGTCAGCATACCACTGATGATGAAGAATATTTTAAAAGATTGCTCAGCATATGGACTTGAAGTTTACCAAAAATACAATGAGAATTCCAGATCAACAAAGCAGAAGGAAGCTGACCTGTGGAGGTGCCTATGGGAGACCTGACCTGCGTGCAGCTGAGAAACCCAATACTACCTTTTGCTGAGCACTAAGCTCAATTGCAGTTCTCCAAGCTCAATTGTAGTTCTCCAAGCTCAGTAGGCCTGATTCTAAGTCCTCAAAAAAGATAATTTCTGGTTCAAAATAGCAGATTGACAAACCAAACATGTTTATCTCCTCTTTCTACCAAACGCTACTTAAAAGACAGTAAAATAACAGCAGATGAGCAATTCCAACAAATATTTTAAAAGTAAGGTATTGGAGGAGTGATAACTCAATCAAGAAGGGGAAAATGCTACAAACTAAGTGTCAACAGAAGACAGACACACACCCATATATGCAGAAGCCTCAGTGCACTCACACTCAGAGGCACCAGGTCCTAAGAAAGACAGGGGCAAGGAACTAAGGGGCTCAGATAAAGTCAGGAAAAGGAGCAATCCAATGCCTAGGTCCCTCCCAGATCCTGAGTGTCACACCACTCCTCTATCTCCTCTAATGGACCACAGATTTTCTTTCTGGAGGAGCTGAAGCAGAATGGCTATGGGTTCAGAGCACAGTCTTCAATGGAGAACTGAGATGGACGTGGAACTGAGTACAGGAGGATTATAGGAATACTGAAAGGGTGCCCTCAGCTCCCTTTCCTCTGCCCACTCCCAGAACAGACCACCATTTCCCCATATCTTCCCCTTACCCCAAGAAGGAGAATGAAAGCATCTATGAAGGAGAAATTAATCACCCCCAGAACAGACCACCATCTCCCCACATCTTCCCCTTACCCCAAGAAGGAGAATGGAGGCATCTATGAAGGAGAAATTGATCATCTCCAGAAAAGACTCACTAATGCTGCCTTGGGGAGCAGTCTGGTAACCAAGCCACCTCCCTGTCTGAAGCTCACCAGCTGACAAGGCCTATCCACATGTACAGACTTTCAGGTCAGGTTTTATAACCTCATCCTAAATACCAAACTAGCAACTCAGACATTTGGAGAAAGCTTCCATCACAAAGAAGAAAGGTGAAAAGAAATCAAAAGGAAAAGGAATCCAGAGAAAATGGAAACAGAGGAAGATTAATTTTTAATGTCATATCCATATCCATATCAAGGTCATATCCACAGAAATGGTACTCAGAATGGCACTGGACTCAACGCTAGATATTAGAGGTCACTGGAGCAATGTTTTCAAATTCCAGATTTAAATTAACTTGCAACCTGTACCCAGCCAAACAGTCAAAAGGAGAGCAAAATAAAACGCTCACAGACATTCAAAGACTCAAAATATATGCCACCTACTTATGATTCTCAGGAAGCTATTATATAACATGTTTCAGCAAAATGAGGAAATAAATCTAGAAAAAGAAATAAATGGCCTGCCACAAACAGAAGGTCCAGCACAGGGGAGTGGCAAAGAGAAGTCAGAAGATAAGAGCCGTGCACCAGGCCAGAGAAAACAAGTCCCAACCGGAACACAGTATAGGGGTCTCAGAAGGAAAAAAAAATTATAGGCTGTTTTCTGTCTTTGTACAGGCATTTGATAGAGCTATTGGAGCCTTTGGGGAAAATGCATGATTGTTATATTTTAAAACTAAGCAAATGAAGATGTGGCAATTGTCAAAAATTGTCAAGAAATGTCATCCTAGAATTGGCTGAGCAGTGAACAATATTTATATTCATATTATGTTAATAATATAAACACACATTATTAATGTAACCAAAAGTATAATCTAGCTTTTTAAGGAGAATGGGGGGAGGGAACTCAGAAGCTGGGACAGAAGAATGATGTAAGAAAGCAAAATGCTCACCTAGAATAAGGAAGTAAATACCAAAAATGATAAATCAAGAAATAGAAGTATAAACAAAGCATTTAGAAACATGGAGACAAACAAAAGAAGAAACAGTCAAAAGAACTGTTCCCTCCCCATAGCAGGTCTGGATTGGGGACAGGGTAGGGTGGGCAATATGGCTTTATATTGAGAACAGATATAATGGTATCCAACATTTACTGAATATTTACTATTTTCTAGCCATTACTCTAGGTGTTTACATGTATTAGCCAAAAATTCTCTCAACAACCTTATGAGCAATATATGACCTGCATATTTTCCAGATTAAAAAATTGAGGCATAAGGAAATTGAGTAACTTGCCCAAGGTTACAAAGCTAGGAAATGTGGGAAGCTGGAATTCGGAAGTAGGTAGCATAGCTCCTAAGCTGGCCCTCTTAGTTGGTATGTTATATTGCTTACAAATTTTATTACTAATACAAGCTGAACCATTGGCATTTACATAGTCCAGCATTCCTGAAGACATGTCTTCCCCTTTAATCAATCTGGCTACTTGAGTGTGAAAAACAGCTTCTAGTCAATTAATCTGTTAATGGCTCTCATATACTTGACATTCTTTTTTTGTTAATATTGGTCATTGCTAAAATACACACACATTCATAACTCTTTTTTTTTTTTTTTTTCGAGATAGGGTTGCACTCTGTTGCCCAAGCTGGAGTGCAATGGTATGGTCATAGTTCACTGCAGCCTGGAACTCCTGGGCTCAAACAATCCTTCCATTGCAGCCTCCCAAGTAGTGGGGACTACAGGTGCATACCACTATGCCTGGCTAATTTTTTTCTTTTTTTGGTACAAGTGGAATCTCACTATGTTGCCCAGGCTGGTGTCAAACTCAAGCAATCCTCCCATCTCTGTTCCCAAAAATAACTTGTTTCTAAAATAAAGGAAAGGTGTTTGTTTTACCTTAATCCATAAAAAAGCAATAAATTTATTTTCTCAATCTAAAACTATTTAGGAGGCTTTGTAAAGACTCTGCTTAAAAATTAGATACCGCCGGGCGCGGTGGCTCACGCCTGTAATCCCAGCACTTTGGGAGGCCGAGGCGGGCGGATCACAAGGTCAGGAGATCGAGACCATGGTGAAACCCCGTCTCTACTAAAAATACAAAAAATTAGCCAGGCGCGGTTGTGGGCGCCTGTAGTCCCAGCTACTCGGGAGGCTGAGGCAGGAGAATGGCGTGAACCCGGGAGGCGGAGCTTGCAGTGAGCCGAGATCGCGCCACTGCACTCCAGCCTGGGCGACAGAGCGAGACTCCGTCCCAAAAAAAAAAAAAATTAGATACCGAGTTTTAATTATCAAGTTATAAGTATCATTGCGATAAAAAGGCAAAACATGCACACACACACAGAGAAACGTTTCTCACCTGTGCCATCAATCTTTTGTTTAAAAATCATGTGTTTTGACATATCTGAAAAAAAGATAGTGCTGTCCTGGGCGTCAAAATCAATCCCAACAAAGAAAGAAGGATTCCCCGAAACTGGAACCATGACATCTTCCTGGGTAGACAAGGTGAACGGGATCCCACGAATAGCAACTTGGGATGAAAAAATGAGGAAATTCTGAACAGCTGTAGGAAGAAGAACACAGCACAGTCAGCCACAGCATGGTTCTTTCCCCTCCTCCCAAATTCCAGATAAATGTATCCACAGAGCAAACTTTAAATTATAAAATATAATTCTGAAATAAATGTAAAAATAAATTTTTGGAAAGCATAGTTAGAAATAATAGAGGGAAGAAAAAAGATAAGCATCTATGAGGGTGATAGAAGTATTAGAATATTCCTTCTTCCTAAGAAATGTATCCTTAACATTTATTTATATGAAAAATGATATCCATATGCTTAATTTATAAAATAGTATTAGCTGAACTCTATAATAATTCCATAATAATCCTCAAGTTGGATTAACTTCTGCATAGAGATCTACACCAAGAATCTTACTGTAGATACCAAGATAATTAACAGCAATCAGGAACATAAAGATATAAAGGAGTGAAAGCAGGGAAGGAAGGGGAGGGATAAAGGAAATAGGTAAGAAGAAGTAATGTTTAAAATCAAATAGGAGATTGTGACAGTATGTCAGGGAATCAAGAAGATGAAGGAGGTATGCCCAAGACGAAGATAAAAATTGCAGGAATGGAATTTAAAAGCAAAAGTATTAGACAATGCACTATTGATATAATAGTTAGAAATACATGGTATTTTTTAAATGAGGGTGATTTTTCTGAATCTAAAACTACCTAAGAAGTTAACACATTTGTCTGGTTAGAATAAAAGAATTTATATACTACGCTAGAAACAGCAACATCTGGAGAGCAAGAATTTGTCACAGGCACAGAAAGGAGAATTGTACAAGTGAAAATAAGAAAAACAAATATTACCGGAGTGCATTTCATCATTAGCTAGGGCCCAGGCAATGGCTTAAGTATGAATAGATGTATAAGAAACCAAAGAGGAAGAAAGGAAACCTTCAAGGTAAGAATGAAATCAGGAATATGGAGGCAGATACAAGAAAGTTTGAACTGAAAGATGAAAACCTGTGTGAGGAACCGAGCTACCCCAATGCTCAGGGGTTCACTTTGGAATACAGAGAGAGAGAAAAAAAAAAAGCCAGATGGGATTCAGATGTGATTACCTGGTTGAAAGGGGCATACGTGGTGGTCTAGGAGAAGTCAAAGTGGGGAGAAGTACAACTCTTCCCATCAAAGTTAAGGCTAACATCTAAAGTGGAAAAGGTATACATGGTATAGAAAAGAGTTCAAAGTTCAACCACATGGAATTTCAAGACTATAGTTAATAGGAGAAAAAGGTTTCAGGAAACAAACAAAAAGGAAAGGGAACCCAAGAAAACCTTAGATATGGGATTAAAACAAAATCCCAAAAGACAGAAATTTACATTTTTGAACATAGCTCTGCGTATAGTAGAAGTGGTGCCTACCAAGGAAGATGCTCTGTGGGCTACAGAAAGCTTATCTGCAGTGAAGAAGTTACACAGGGAGCTGGTCCAGTTCAAGAACAGCAGTTAGTCTAGTTACAGGTTTGGACACACATACACCTGTGCCACCTGCCAACAACGTCCAAAACAGACTTCTTACCAATGCAGTGGCGCTCATCTGTATCCAGCTGGAAGCCAAACGTGCACTTGCAACGGAAACCCAAACCATCATTATCTGTTCTGTGGCTGAGGACACAGACCTGCTCACAGCCCCCATTGTTATCTTTACACGGATTGGTCGCTGGAGGGAAAAATGCACAGGGTTAAATTGCAATTAGAAATGTGTAATTATCCAAAACACGAAGCCACTTCTAGCCCTTTTCACCTATAGGTGAAATAGAGTAATGGATTAGCAACGTATTGAAAACATTACTACTGGTTACTACTGAATACATCCACATCTGGCTACATTAGCCCTCCCAATATCACTGCTGCTCTCCTATCCACTCTCCAACTGATGGTGGCAAAAAAAAGGAAAGGACTCCTTAAACTTTCTCCCCTGCCGGGCGCGGTGGCTCATGCCTGTAATCCCAGCACTTTGGGAGGCCGAGACGGGCGGATCATGAGGTCAGGAGATCGAGACCATCCTGGCTAACACGGTGAAACCCCGTCTCTACTAAAAATACAAAAAATTAGCCGAGCGCGCTGGCGGGCGCCTGTAGTCCCAGCTCCACGGGAGGCTGAGGCAGGAGAATGGCGTGAACCCGGGAGGCGGAGCTTGCAGTGAGCTGAGATCGCGCCACTGCACTCCAGCCTGGGCGATAGAGCGAGACTCCATCTCAAAAAAAAAAAAAAAAAAAAAAAAAAAAAAAAACTTTCTCCCCAATAATTATGTCAGAGTATGTCTGCTATCCTCCATGATTAGAAATAACTGCCAAAAGAAAACCCATACTTCACTGCTTTTTTGCCATTTGTAGGATATAATAAATATTACTGGATGCTTACTTTGTAAGTAAACCAACTTAATAACCAATAGCCTAAGAGGTAAGCATTAGTCCTCCAATTTTACAGAGGAGGAAACCAAAAATCTAAACAGTTAAATAACTTGCCCAGCATTATTCAGTAGCTAAACAGCTTGACTGGGATTCAAAGCCAGATCTGATTCCAAAACCTTAAATGTCTGCAACACAAACCAGTTAATACTTCCAAAAGCCACTCTCAAAGTAGTGACCTTAGGAAGATCACTACCACAACTAGAAATTTTATATCTGCTTTTAAAATTGTCTTCTTAGCCTTTGACTTTCTTTAAAATATTCTCTTTATCTTCTCAGGTGGATTGATTTGGTGAAACAATAGGCAGATGTCATTTTGAGCCAAATAATGAAAATAGTAATTTTAGTGATCACATTGATCATTGATCTAGTGGATCTAATGTGAGGGCAGGTGTGAGGTTAGTTGTGAGTTGAGTGTAAAAACTATTCCAAATAGATATTTCCAAAAATGTTTTCAGATAAAATATCTATTTTTAGACAAATATATATTTTCCCAGGATGATGACACTGAAGGATATTCATCTAAATGTGTCAGTTCTAGCGGTTGGGCTTTTGTTAACTGCATTACTTTGTAGTCTTTCTTCATCCCAAATAGATCCATCACTTAACATGAGAGTTTTAAAGCAAATCTGTTTTCCTCTAAATTATTATTCACCAATATTAAACCTTCTACCAACATAGTGTAGTTTATGTTTATTTTTCTTTGATCCATAAGCAAATACAGAAAAGAGCCATATACAGTCCAGATAGACGTATCAAAGCTCAAGCTATAACCTGGAAACATAAACAAAGCTTACGATAGGCCAGGTACAGTGGCTCACGCCTGTAATCCCCACACTTTGGGACGCCGAGGCAGGAGGATCGCTTGAAGCCAAGAGTTCCAGAAAAGTCTGGCCAACATAGTGAAAACCCCATCTCAGAAAAAATAAAAAGAAAAAAAATACGTGGTAAAATAACAGACGACTAAGCAGTGTCTGAATCAAAATATTTCTTTTTTTAAAATAAGTGACCAGCCAAAGAGACACCAAACCCAGCTGGCCTATGACAGATTAATCAGAACCAAAGAACAGGTGACATACATATGCAACAGAGAAGAAGAAAAAAATGGCTCTGACATTGCCTAAAATGGACACTTAGACATGTCATTTTCTTCTATGTGACCTGTTTCCTTAACTGTAATATTAGAAGTTTGAAATAGATGTTTTTCCCAGTAGAATAAGGATAGGTATTTTGGTTTGGTTTGTGAGCTGCTATAGCCCCAAGCATCTTTGCAGGTGCCAATAAACATCTGTTAAATAAATCTCTAAATTCCCTCTAGATTTGGCATTTAACTCTGAAATACATCAATTTCTCCAGAATGCTCCTAATCTGTAGAACCAGTTTCAGAGAGTTTAACACTCCGGGTAACCAACCCTTCATATACTTGAGAATGCCACCCAAGTCACATGAGACCCCTCATTATTAACTTCCAAAACTTTGAGAAAATCTTTCCACCAAGTCCAGTACCAAGCATGGTTACCACTGTTCTGAGGCTTACCATAGGGCTGTCTGAGGGAATGGTAAACAGTCACTCCATAGGGTCTCAGGGAAGCCTGGTAGTACACTTGTGGGTTGGTCTCTGCGAACTTGTTTGCCTTCAGCACGGCCATCTTTGTCCAATCAGTAAAGAATACCTGACCTTCAAATAAACTTATTCCAAAGGGATGAGGAATGAGGGAGCCTCCATGAACTACAGTCTTCCTGTTATAAAAGACACATATATATCATACAATTTGTTAGTTTTGCTTTATTATCATTAAAGCTGTAGTTAGTTCAATTAAATGCCTGAAAAGCTAAGTAATTTCTTGTCACAAATACGGAATAGATAGAAAAGATACATTTTAGATGTATACATATTTCCATCTACATATGATAGAAGGATTTTCATGTTGTCTCTTGGAAAAGACACTTGAGACTTACATTTCAGTCCCAGTCAATCCTTTAGCTTGTCCTAGACTTTTTTGGAATTTACTGTTTTCCCTTTTGATCTTCATTCCTTTTAGGTTGCCCCACATCTAAAAGGCTAAGATGTGAAATAGCATGTTGAATACCATAGGTGAAAGAGTATTCCAAGACTTTGGAAGTCTGGGAAACATGCCTTCGCCAATTATTTTCCACTGCACCATTGACCATTTCCTAGCAATTAGGGAGCAGGACAGTGAGTGGTAGGATTAAAGCCTCAGCAAACGCCCAGATCTGCTCCTGACATCACTGTAAGGAGAGCAAGAAGCAATGCCACTACCACTGTTATGCATCTGCTTGATGGAACTATCAACTGATCATACTTGTAATGAAGGCCCAAAGCCACTTAACTGGGAAGAAAATAGAAGTAAAATTAGGCACTAAGCAAAGAGAGGAAATCAACAACATGACTACGTTGTTGTTGAAACAACCCCCCATGACTACGTCTCCATAAACCATGATTCAGTTAGACACATGAACAGAGTGAGGCAGAGGATGGTTGATATGGGAAAACTCTTATTTTTTTTATTTTGGCGTAATACAAAGACCTCAAAGAAAAATATTAGCATACCCTGATAACTAAAAAGGACAATAGAGCTCTAAGAAAAGACTTGAAGATATTAAAGCTGGGAAACACACTAACGGGGAGTAAACAAAGAAACCTAAGGTGGCAGGTTAGTGCACACTTTGAAACATTCCACAATGACACGGTACATTAAGAATAGAGAATAGTTTCTTTTTCAGTTAGCAGATTCCAGAACCGTGAATGCCACCTGCTGGCAAAGTGAGAGGCAATGACTTTATAATTTCAGCTGTACTTGTGAGCTTTAATATTTCTTTGATGTTTCTTCACAGCCAGCAAACCACTCAAATCTTTTCGAAACTCCATTGATTTTTATCTTTTATGCTTTACTTTTTTTTACTTGAGCAAAAGTTAGACTATATAATGTAATGCTAAAACATCCCAAAGAGAAAAAATTTAGGCAATTTCACAATTATTTTATGTGACTTATTGGGTTAGCTAATTTTTACATAAAATGTATTCATATTCTCCTTATGGAAGCCAGTTTCAGTGATAGGAAGTCACCACATTAATACCCAATCACTTCATTTAACGAAGCAGAGATTGTTCTAAGGATATATAATCCAGTGGCAAACTGTGATATTATCCTTACAAAATGGAAACCTAAGAGGAAACAAAACTATAATATTGCTTTCGTTGAGAAAACATAAAATCAAGTCATTGGGAAAAATTAAATTAACCAGCCTATTTGCTGAATCCACCCAAGAATAATATTTTGGGTCAAAATTTGAAGAACATGTTTTACCCAATTTTTGAAAATACCAAAAGGAGAGGATCTAAAATAGTTTTTTTACATTAAGTTATAGTTAGCTTTAATCAGAGTACAAAGACGAAAAAAAAAATGTGCCATATTCAGCCAGGTGTAGTGGCTCATGTCTGTAATCCCAACACTTTGGGAGGCCGAGGTGTGCGAATCACTTGAGGTTAGGAGTTTGGGACAAGCCTGGGAAACGTGGTGAAATGTTATCTCTACTAAAAATACAAAAATTAGCCAGGCATGGTGGTGTATGCTTGTAATCCTAGCTACTGGGGAGGCTGAGGCAGGAGAATCACTTGAACTTGGGAGGCGGAGATTGCAGTGAACTGAGATCGCATCACTGCACTCCATCCCGGGTGACAGAGTAAGACACCATCTCAAAAAAAAAAAAAAAAAAAAAAAAAAAGCCATATTCTGCATTCAAATATTGCCGTTTAAGTATCTTTGTACACCAGGTAAAAGTACAATACAAAGAATTTCTCCTTGAAATTTGACATATATAAGAACAGAGTAAAATCCAATTAATTCCCAGTAGGCAACATCGAATACCTAATAAAACATGCATTTATTGGAGGAAAGTTAGAAAATTAAAAGGGAAAGTAATCTTGAGAAACAAAGCACAAATGAACTCTGGAGTAAATGAAAATAATGTGCATCATCTGGAACTAGGTGAGTAGTTGGAGAGGAGAAATCAAAGAACAAACGCTGGAGGTTATAGTTAATGAGGGTTTACCTCTTGCGTTATGGGACACAAGAAAAGTTAACAAAACAGAGCAAGTCACTTCATGCAAATATCAGTACAAAGGTCATTAAAGCTATCATGTCAACCAACAAAGCAATATTTTCATTCTGGTACTTTGATGTTTCTCTCCAACCATTTTATGCACTTTCCCCACAACTTATAAAACCATAAAGCCATACAAAATACTTCTTACCTTTGAATTCCATCGTAAGTTACAGTTTCAATGTAATCAAACCGAGAGTCAACCCAGTAAACACGCTTCGATATCATATCCAGAGTTACCCCAGCAGGCCATCCCAGCTTTGTTTTCACCAAGTCTTTACGGTTGCTGCCATCCATGAATGCCCTTTCCAACTTAGGTTCCCCAGAAAGGCTCTCCCAATCTGAGAAAAATAAATAACTACAAAAGAAAAACAGAAGATGAAAGAATCTGGTATTTTACAAGTTTACCTGGGAATTTTTTTTAATAGTGTATTTGGATCAATGGAAATTTTATCCAGCTGATTAGAGAACCACAGTATAAAGCAACAGGGAAATTAAGTATTTTAAAGAGAGAGAGAGAGAGAGAGAGAGAAAGAGAGAGAGACTGTGGGGGTCAATCAGGAGAGTCAACAGTTCCAAATAGCAACTACTATGATGCACTAATATGGTAGTCTAAAAGTTCATATTCAGCCAGCCAGGCACAGCGGTTCATGCCTGTGGTGCCAGCACTTTGGGAGGCCAAGGCACAAGGATTGCTTGAGGCCCATATTTCGAGACCAGCCTGGGCAACATGGCAAGACCCCATCTCTACAAAAATTAAAAGATTAGCTGGGCATGATGGCACTTGCCCATAGTTTCAGCTACTCAGGAAGCTGAGGTGGGAGGATTGCTAGAGCCCAGAAGTTCAAGGCTGCAGCATGCCGTGATTGTGCGGCTGCACACCAGCCTGGGCAACAGAGCAAGAACCTGTCTCAAAAAAAAAAAAAAAATCATATTCACCTTCTGAACTTCCTCCTCTATTTCCTTTATCTGTCCTTTGCTTCTCTTTTTTACACCCAGGGAAACTTACAAATACCTTTTAAAAGAAGCTATCAAGCCATTTTGCTCCTCAATTTTCCATTCTGAAGCACAGACAGAGAACATTTCCATCATTTTCAAGAAGGATAGCTGATATAATGAAGTAGAACTGAATAACCATCATTCACCAAGACTAAAATAGCCTAAAGCTTATCCAAGGGTCCTAAGACCCAATTGTGAAATTCTAGGAGAAAGCTACGTCTCCTATAACACTTCTCAAATGTGAAGATTGGGAAATTTGAATTTAAACCTGAAGAAAAGCATTATCAGTGATTCTGGGTTGATTCAGACTGAACAACTTGTAATGAGATATTAGCATTGATATCTCAATCCCAGCCTGTATCAAGAAAGTTCTGAAAGGAATAGTTCCAACCTGCTTTCCTGTCTTTAAAAATCTTTACAGCGAATTCATGTTACTCATCTTAAAAATAATGAAACATAAGTAATGTTTAGTTGTAATAATAATATTAGATTGAGTTAGAACACAGAATCCAATCTCTTAGCTAGGAAAATGTGGCAAACACTAAGAATAAAGTTTATACCCCCAAAACAACTAGTATTTTTAGTACACCAGTAGGTGTGTTTGGGTGACATGTCCTCACATAGGATTATATTTAATAAACTCTCTTAAAGCTTATAAAAATAAGGGCACAAAATAGACATGGGTTCTAGAGTACAGAGCCTAAAAGAAATCAGAATGAGCCTTCGATTAATCCAATTGATGTTCAATGTATAGAGGAAGAGAGAAAATTCTGAAAATACAGGAATCAATATGTTTTCACATCACTTACCCAACAGTTGGGTCCACGGCAATTCCTCTAGGATGCCCCAAGTTTTCAGCTATAAGGGTAACCCGGTAGCTTCCATCCAAATTTACCATATCTATGCGGTTGACCTTGGTTTCCACCAGATAGATTTTATTATTAACCCAGTCCACAGCCAGGTTCTCTGGGGTTTCAACAGAAACATTGAGAACCTCTTGGATATTTAAACCATGAATGTCAACTGAAAAAACCTGAAAGAAAAACCAAAATTATTATATTTCCTCAGCATCACTAACTACATGGTTTGTTTTGATTTTTTAGTTATAATCAAACCAGAATTGCTAAAAATCTAAATTCTCAACTTTTAGAAATTTCATGCAAGTTATTTAAATAAATGAGAATTGTATTAATGGTATAATAAAATGTAAGAAGAAGAAATAAATAAAATTCCATAACGCTTTAGGAGTTTCTGAAATTTATGTTTCAAAAATCTCCATTGCATTACTCCAAGATGAAATTAAACCCATCACACTTTCCAAATAAGACAGTGGAACAAAATTTTGGCCATTAAACAAAATACTGTCAATATTTGTTACTTGATCCCGAATTACGGTTCCATTTAGAAGATGCAGGTAAAAATCTGATTTTTATCATCCAGAAAAGCAGTGTGCTTTTTACATTTTAAATGATCAAATTTCAAAAATTACAACCAAATATCTATCCAGTTTTGAAAGAATGTCTACTATTTCTTTTAATTAGGCTCTTGGACTCCACTTCGAATAAAATTAAAAGTTGCTCAAGGCTAATCCATATAATAGACTGCTTTGTTTAAGAGGTCACATGTAATAGTATAGCATGGAAAAGGTGCTGATTAACATAAAATATCTCAAGGGCCTTTTTTGTTAGAAAACAAAGGAACTTTCCCCTCTACTCCCTCTAAAAGTGAAAAGCTATCAACACTTTGTGCTCAGGGTTCCATTCAGCTCCTGCAATTTCTATTTACCTTATTTTGCACAGTGTCTGTCCAAAAAACTCTTTGCAGGTGATAGTGGAAAGCCACACCCACGGCCACTCCACGATTCTGAGACTCCACTAGGATCCGGAAGCTCCTTCCATGAATATCACCAATTAACAAATCCCGACCATTGGAGAAGATAATGGAGGCCTCGCCAACTAAATGTGAAGAAGGAAGGCATCACCACTCCTTCAGGTGAGCAAGGATGGTGAAGTAGCTTACAACTGATATGCTTTCTGCTTTTTCAAATGCTATCTTCTACGTTGTCTTACCAGATTTTAACATAAACCTCTGAGGCAGACAGATAGCTATCATTCTATCCATTTTACAGAAGGGCAAATTGAGGCACAAAAAGGCTTAATGAAGTGTCCAAAATCTCAGTAAGTTAGGAAGAATTTGGTAAGAATTCAAGCATCCTGGATACTAGTCCAATGCACTTTCAACGACACTGAGGAGAGTATTTCTCAGATATTTTCAAGACTCCTTGATGATATGGGCTCCTTAGCCCCATGTGCAACTCTAGATTTTGTTAAACACAGAAGACATTTTAAAGATTACCAGGAAATCACTCTGAAAAAGATGGTAATGGTGGTTCCAAATCTGTCTGTATACTCACAGGTATGCAAAATGATACATGAACAAGGTATTAACTGCAGTCTTATTGGCAATAGCAAAAGATAAGGAATGATATAAAAGTTCATCAGTAGAGGACTAGTTAAACAAATTATGAATGTCAAAAAAAAGGAATATTATGCCATTATAAAAATAATAATAATAATTAAGGCCAGGCGCAGTGGCTCACATCTGTAATCCCAGCACTTTGAGGGGCTGAGGCAGGCGGATCACATGAAGTCAGAAGTTCGAAATCAGCCTGGCCAACATGGGGAAACCCCGTTTCTATTAAAAATACAAAAATTAGCCAGGCGTGGTGGCGGGGGCCTGTAATCTCAGCTACGCAGGAGGCTGAGGCAGGAGAACCACTTGAACCCAAGAGGCGGAGATTGCAGTGAGCCAAGATCTTGCCATTGCACTCCAGCCTGGGCAACAAGAGAGAGACTCCGTCTCAAAAATAAATAAGTAAGGCTGGATGCAGTAGTTCACGCCTGTAATCCCAGCACTTTGGGAGGCCCAGCACTTTGGGTGGCCGAGGCGGGTAGATTACAAGGTAAGGAGATCAAGACTATTCTGGCTAACATGGTGAAACCCCATCTCTACTAAAAATACAAAAATTAGCCGGGCGTGGTGGCAGATGCCTGTAGTCCCAGCTACTCGGGAGGCTGAGGCAGAGAACTGCCTGAACCCAGGAGGCGGAGGTCGCAGTGAGCCAAGATGGTGCCACTGCACTCCAGCCTGGGTAACAGAGCAAGACTCATTCTCAAAAATAAATAAATAAAAATAAATAAATAAATACATAAATAAAATAATTAAGAAATAACTTCATGTGCTGATGTGGAAAGCTCTGGAAAATATCTTAAGCACATTCACAAGATGCAGAACTGTGCTTATAGTTTACTACCATATATAGATATATAAATACAGTTAAATATCTATATTTGTACAATCTCATTTATTCATTAAGAAACCTCTAGAACTGAAATGAAGAAACAGCAATTACTCATGGGAAAGAGGAAGTGAAAACCATGCAGAGGGGAATAGGTATGGAGCAAGGCATCTCACTACGTATCTTCTTATAATTTAAAATGTGTGAACATATAAATATGTTACCTATGCAAAAAATAAACAAATTGAATTGTTAAAAATCCGCTGAACCTAAAAATTACTACACAGCAAATCAGGTATTTCTATGCAAAAACAAGTAGAAAATGGGCCATTCTTCAGTCGTGGGAGCAGTTAAGTTTCAGAAGACATCAAAGACACTTCAAAATCAAGTGTGAAATAACTATTGGAAAATAGGAGTTTATATTGACACCTTCGTCCGGAGAAATCGACAGTGACAAAATGCTTTGCAGCCCTCATCTACGTTTTGCGGATTTTCTCCATGACTTTTCTCTACTACTATTTACTACTCTCTACTTTCCATACTCTTACATTGATTCCAACAAAGTACCCAGAATTAGGGCATTCAAAAAAATGTTAATCCAAATTTAGCATGTCCATTTGGAAATACCCCTAAATTTTGCAAGAACACTGCAAAAATTATTTCTGTAGATAGTTGTCACCTACTTTTGTGGTAGGTAATTAATTAAAAGTCAAATGTCCAAGCCAATCAAATGTAGGCAGAGCATTTATTCCACAATTAAAGGTGGGTGACATCATAGCCTAGGTCAAAGTAAACAAGCAACCAATTTAAAAATATTAATAATGGTCACCATTAATTGACAAATTGGTCCTTAATAATCAAAGAATGAAATTAATGTTGACCAATTTTTAGGCAGCAGGAGCCATCCCTGATTTGTAATGATAAAGCCCTGCCAACAGCCTAAATGCTGATAATTCTGCTGTCATCAGAAGGAAGGAAAGAAGCTACTAGAATCTGTTTCTTATTCAGAGATTCAGGTGTCCATAATTTACTCACAGGAATCATTAGCTTTGCAATGCTGTCCACGCTCCAAGATATACCCTTCTTCACAGTGGCACAGGTGATGGCCAGGTCGGCTTTCACACTTCTGGTCACAAATTCCCCATATCTGGCAATCATCAAACTCTGCCATATGGAAAATACACATTTGTAGTCAAGGTTATCAGCATTTATTGAGCACTCTCTGACAAAAATCCTAGATAAGATGGCCAAGAATGTGGTGTTGCCCGTGTCTAAATAAACAGCCTCTGGAGTTAGGCACAGGTTCTCAGAATTTATAACAGCCATCTTCATGTAAGGAAAAAGAACATTTACATCATTTTTTAAACCTACATGAAGGATAACTTTACAGAAAATGCACAACACTTCCTGAATTCATAGCCCTATGGCATTGCATTTCATTTATTAATGTTAGTTTACAAATATATAAACTTTGGTGTAAATGTTTCCCTTTAATACTATGCTTTCCAATATGGTAGCCACCAACCCCCTGTGGCTATCTAAATGTATCTTTAGATTAATTAAAATAAAATAAAATTAATAATTTGCTTTCCTAATCACTTGCCACATTTCAAGTGCTCAATAGCCACATATGACTAGTGGTTACCATGTTAGAGAGTGAAGATACACATTTACATCACTGCAGAAAGTTCTATTGGACAGCACTATTTCTGAATAAAGTAAGACCTGCCTATAGACAGTCCCTCAAGAAGACACAAATCTATGACTGCAATAAAGTATTTGGAAAGGTCTATTTACCCAGTTCTCTTTCCTCTGATATCAAAATATTATAACCAAAATTAAATTGAACTTTTTTCAAGACATCAAAAATTTCTTCTCCTCTACTTATTGGTTAACTTATTATTCACTCATTTAATAAGTGTTCATTGAAAGTCCCTTATATGACAGAGCTCTGTTCATTACCAGTTCTACTGTGTAAAAATACTTCCACTATAATTGACATAAACAATAGAATATGGAGGGGAGAACACAACAAAATATTAAAAGAGTCTTTCTTAAAGACTATAAGTCTTCAGGGGTGCAGAAATTGTCTTATCCTTGGTACATCTGACTTTCCAAGTCCACGTCCACTCTCCATCATCCTTCACTCTGCTCTCTTCCCTGGGAGGATGGCCTATGCAAACTATAACAGTAGAGTTCCCACACCCTCTGGTTTCAGGAAGTTCTCAAGTAGATTATAATTTCTGAAACCACTGCACTCCCAAGTCTAGAATTCTCCAGAGCTCTATGATCTGATTACATTTGCAGCAACTGTCAGAACTGTGAATTAGGTTCAACCATTCCTGCTGGGTGGCCCACCATTACATAACCCACCAAAAGCCCAAAAGCCCAAGGTTCTTTCCTTTTCTTTTCTTTCTTTTTTTTTTTTTTTTTTTTTAGACGCAGTCTCGGTCTGTTGCCCAGGCTGGAGTGCAGTGGCACAATCTCGGCTCACTGCAACCTCCGCCTCCCAGATTCAAGCAATCCTTCCACCTCAGCCTCCCGAGTAGCTGGGACTACAGGTGCACACCACCACACCCAGCTAATATTTTTGTATTTTTAGTAGGGACAGCATTTCCCCATGTTGGCCAGGCTGGTCTCAAACTCCTGATCTCAAATGATCAGCCTGCCTTAGCCTCCCAAAGTGATGGGATTGCAGGCATGAGCCACCGCACCCAACCCCAAGAAGGTTCTTCTAATAATCCCATTTCCCTGCAGATTAAACATAACAACATGAGCCAGCATACCTATCTTTCCAAAGACTGTGACTAACCAAAGGAAAAAAACCCAATCCGATCTGGACACTACCAGATTGAAAGGCCACGTGAGGGTGTGAAATGCCCTCACTGATGATTCCCTTCTGTCCCCTCAACTCAGCCCTGAGAAAGCTTCACCTAAGGCTTTGCCTCAGCATGAAAAGAAGTACAGGACATTCTCCCTCAAACCCCCAGAATGTCATAACTTCATTTTGAATGCAAGATCCATGGGACTACATCTAAGGATTTGGAGTCACTCTGAGAAGAAGTTCTGATGTCAAACAGAAGGAAACCAAAGGTGGAGAAGTCATAACTAGGAATTTTCTAGCACAAATGCCCTTCCTATCACCTGCACTACAAGTGGTTTAAAGATTTGAATGAGTGGGCCAGGCACGGTGGTTCATGCCTATAATCCCAGCACTTTGGGAGGACAAGGTGGGAGGATTGATTGAGTCCAAGGGTTTGAGACTAGCCTGGGCAATATAGCGAGGGTTTATCTCTACTAAGAATTAAAAAAAGAAAAAAAAAAAAAAGGCCAGGCATGGAGGCGCGTGCCTGTAGCCCCAGCTACTCAGGAGGCTGAGGTGGGAGGCTGCAGTGAGCAGCGTGATCAAGCCACTGCACTCCAGCCTGGGCAACAGTGAGACCCTATCTCAAAAAACAGGATTTGAATGAGTGTGTAAAATTGCTGTCACTTTTGTGACAATAAGATTGTATCCTTGGATCACTATAGAGAAATATGAAAGTTAATTAACATCCATCAGCAGCCAGAGTGAAGACAAGAAAAATAAAAGTAGAATTGATGGTTTTCATGAGAGTAGAAAAGATAGTGGAAACCACACAAAACACTGAAACACTACTTTACAATCCCCCTCTCACTCCAATACCTTTATCTATTTTCTTTCCTTTTTATTCTTTGTCTCCTCCCACCAACAAATACTGCTGTGAAAATAATTCAAAAACCCCTTTTTAACTGAGACCCCCTTGGCCACCCTCTGATCCATCTGGCTGTGTGAAACCCCACCATGCTGAATGACCTCCCTGCCCTCACTCTGCACCACGATGTCATTCTGTCAACAAACAGCATGTCCTGTCAATCAGAAACAATGAGCCCAGTAAACTGCTTCAGCATGCCTCAGAGCTTCCACTGCCAGGTCAAGACTACCAGGGGCAGATGAATGGTAGAAAGACACAAGATTTCGTGTCAAGATTATTCAATGTTATTCTTGATTACCACCGAGGTATTCACTGGGGAGCCATGTCTAAGATAATAAATGGTACATAGGTTTCCAACACCTGAAGCCTCTGTAATGCGTCACCCATGCAGAGGATTATAGCCATACAGAGAGTATTTGTTGAAATGAAATGCTTGAGAGAGCAAACCAAAGCAACAATTCCCCTAAAAATTCAGCTCAGCTGAAACAAGTGTAACTGGTTTCCTAATGTCATGTATTTAAAGAGTTCTCTATACAGAGAGAAAAATAGTCTTCTTTGAAACAAATGTGAAATAAATGTTAACCCAGCCTCAAAACTCAGAGGCAAATGACACATTCTTGAAGGACAGCAAAGGTCACAGAAAAGGTCTCTGCAGGTGGCAGGGGGCCTCATATTCACAAAGGCCCTCAAATGTAGACTTTTGAGATTATCTCCAAATGAGGTTGTCTGTACTAAAGTCCCAGAAATGCGCTGGCGGGAATGAAAGAAGATGTCTGTTGTGGAACTTAGAATTAGTGCCCCAGTATTAGAACACACTACTTCCAACGTGTTATTAATGTGCGGTATGTTCTCTAATCCTGAAATTATCTTGTGCATGCATAATACTGCAATATTCTGCCTTACATTCACTAGTAGGTTAAATGCAAAATTTTATCAAACAACAACTTTGTTATGACAGCCTTTCACTTTGTAAGGGGCTATTGAAAATTGAAGTGGCCTGAATTTCTGACATTTAGGAAACCCTAGACATTTGGAAATACAACCCAAGGCTCACCACAGACTTATATGTTGGAAAATATGGAAAATGTGTTATCTGGGCTCTAGGGTGGAACAAAAAACTGAGAACAGATTGTGGGGCATCACAAGACTGAATCAGGGATTCTGAAAGAACAAATCACTTTTCCTGAAAGGACTTCATGGCCTATCAAGTTTCAACTGTAAGACAGCTCAGCCCCAACTCCTCTTTGGGAGTTGATAAAGGAAAAAGAGAGAAAAGCTGATGTAATACTGAGAATGTGGCTTCTGGTATTTCTATTGGAACTTCTTTTCTACAAAGAGAAAAGGAAAATGCCTAGAGAACTAAAAGGCTGGGAATGGGATTGGCAGCTGGATAGAAGTGAAGGGGGGCGAAGGAGCCTGACATTTGCCAAAGACACTGGAGCGGACTCACACCCACGGACGAGCCCCACTCTGAGCAGAAGCGAGGCTGCCCCTCTGCCCAGGGCTACCTGAAATCCAGGCAGGACTCCCAGAGTCAGGTCACCACCCAACCTATAAGGGCACTTGTGTGAAAAGTATCTGTACATTACTTGAATGCATCCCTAATATAATGGTAATGATAACAATAAAACACAAAAAGTGGCCTGCAATCTTATTTAAGGCCAGTTGCAGATCATAACTTTTATGTATAAAATGTTTTAAAATGATTAGAAATGCGGGGGCCTTCTTAAATTATTCCAGAGTTCACTTAAGTCACTTGATCTTAAAGTACCTTGTTGAATGCAGTTACTTAAGAGGAGCAATTAGATGGGCAACTTTGGGACTTGGTCCTGATATTAAAAACCTACAATTACCTACTATGAACACAAGGAAAAGCTCAAATGGATTGCTTTCCTGGATATGAAAATCCAGTTTTTCTTGGCATATGATAAGTAAGTGAGCCCAACGATTATAGTTTTCAGTAACGCTGAGGAGCAGACTTTCTCAAGAATTTCAAGTTTAATTTGCAAACCAGAGTTTATTTCTGGTATCAATACATTTTTCTGTTTGCTAGCACTTCTGCTGAAAATAATAATAATAATAATAATAATAATAATAATAATAATAAAATAAAGAAAAAAAGAAAGGTTTTTCTGGCTATGAGTAGTTATTAAGATTAGCCATATTTGACAAAGTATAATTATGTTGGAAGCCATGAGCTGAGACTAAAGAGTTTGAATAACTTCATTAGGTTTATCTAAATTCAATATTTTATTACCAAATTTTACCAAAGAGTTCTAAAATATTAACATTTTAATATTTTAATAATATTAAAATAATAATTTCAGAAGAAATACTTTTCTAGGAGCATTTCTTACACATTTCATGTTTGTTTTTATCCCAAAAGCCCTAAAGAATATCTCATATTTCTAAGGAATATCAAAAGAATACAAATATCCTGGGAAAATTCTGAATCACTTTGGAGACCCATAGAAGACTACCAAATTTAAATGAATAGTTTCAATTGCCTTCCAGATGCCTTTTCCCAACAGCAGTAAAAACAGTTTTCTTTAAACCTCTGTGATCACTTCCTGCTAGTATGTTTGTTGTTTATGTGTCAAAAATCAGATCGAAGGAAAAAAAGATCAGAGCACCAAAAACTCACTAAGAAAATAGAAACTGATGATAGTTGGCCATGTCTAATTCTCCCATCCTAAGGCCCCATCCTAATCACAGTGAGATACAAAGATGGCATCAAAATAAAAAATCTCCCAATGGGAGAAATCATTTCTGAAGTCAGAGAGGAGAGATATGAGGAAATAGTTGGTGTACCGGTATCTAGTTTAATGCCAGCCACCATCTGGAAGCATCATGATAAAGAATCTGCTCATCTTGAATGATGGTTCCAAGTGGATGTCACAATCAGTGGAATGAGTAGCCAGCCCAGCATAGGCACTGACCCACCAGTGTAGTCACCAGAGCAATGACCTGGTGATCCTCTGCTGTGACGTTTGTGCATCCTGGAGAAGAGGCTGCACAAACAAGGAGCAAAGTAGGGGTGCTTGCTGGGCTCAAGCAGCAGCTATCTACCGACCTCATGGAAGTAGTTCAGTATTCAGTAACCAGAATGGCTGCACCAATCCTGATGCCAAATACTTGAAAAGAAAACAGAAAAGGACTACCACCCCCAACGAGTAGTGGATAGGTTCCAGGTAGCTAGTCAGCTCACTCATGACAGAACCACTCTTTTGCCCGGTACACCACACCAAACCTTCTCAGACTTAAAATTCCCTATTTGCCAGGTTTTCTGTGAGGTCTGGGTTGCTTTGTTATGACAGACCATGACAACTCTCCACAAGTGCAACCTCCTTGATGTCAGAGATCAGGGGACCTGTCAGTGTACTCTAATGAAAGAAAAGTAGCCCCACCCCCCCATCACTTACCAACACAGGTACGGCTGTCATTGTGGTTGATGGTATAACCTGGGGGACAAAAACACGCTCCTCCATAAGGCGTCTCATGGCACTGGTACTGGCAGTTCAAGGCAGAGCACAGAGTCGTACCTAAACGAAGAAAAGAACTTTGTTAAATGAATGGTGACCTCTGGACAAGACTGATTAACCTAATAGCTTCTTTTTCCATCAGTAGCAGCTAAGTAAGCATGTATTAGATGTACAGAAAAATCTGTCACCCTTCAAAGCTTACTGCAAAACTTGGCAATAAAAGCTCAACTGAGACAGGATGATTGCTTGAAGCCAGGAGATCAAGACCAGCCTGGGTAACATAGCTAGACCTCATCTTCACAAAAAGTTAAAAATAAAAACATTAGCCGGGCACAGTGGCTCACACCTGTAATCTCAGCACTTTTGGAGGCCAATGCAAGAGGATCACTTGAGCCCAGAAGTTTGAGGCTGCAGTAAGCTATGACTGCACCACTGTACTCTAACCTGGGTGACAGAACAAGAGCCTGTCTCGAGTGGAAACAAAAGAAAAAAGAATAAAACTCATTTTTAAAGTTATAACTATGTCCAAGTGTAAGTCATTATAAGTCTTATTTATGAAAAAAAAAACAGGTCGTGCATGGGTCTATCTTTGTGTCTACACAGTAAAAAGGGCTAAGAACTCCCAAGTGACTGAAGGAAGAATAAGCCCTAAAAGTATTAACTGTGGCTGGCTTCAAGAGATGGGATTTCAGGTAATTATATTTTTTTCTTTTGGTTAATTTTTATTTTCCAACTTTCATACTGTGACTACACATCTTTTACTAATTTTTGAGTCTTTTTAAATGGGCTCCGAAATGAAATAGAGAAAAAAAAACCATAGAGGTATCTGCCTGTTTAAATATTGTGTACAATTTTTGTCAGGAAACAAAAAATAACCTTGGGGTTGCAGTTACATGGGCACTTCTAGGCAACCACAAATTTAGTTAGAGTATATTATTGATGAAATCAAGGTTTTAAATGGTATTCCCTTATAAGACAGTCAGCTGTCCACAGAGCTGATGGGTTGTTGGTGGGGTGCATATTCTACAGTCACAAAAAAGGAGAAAAAAATGCCTAGTTCCAGTCAGTTTCCTCATAAATGAATGTGGACACACAAGACATAATCAAACAACACTGTGCATGGCCAACACCAAGTTTTGCCATTGGAGAGTAACTCAAAGTATGTAACCCAGGAACCAGAAGCTTTTTTTTTTTTTTTTTTTAGTACAGTCAGACAAGGCCTTTTTCCATAAGTATAAGCCAGGTAATAAAATCTCCAACACATCTTTAAGGTCATCAAAATTGCCACTGAAACAATCCTCTTTGTGTGTGTGTTAGGGATTAGGGACGGGGAGTTGCTCCAAAAATTGTTAAGCTCCTCCCATCAATAGATGGAGTCTATTTCTTCCATCCACTCTGGGTTTGGCCAAGTGTCTTGCTTTGAACAATAAGACTTGAGCAAACTTGGCATAAGTAGAACCTTGAAAGTACTTGAGCCCTAGGGTTTGCTCTTTCAGTCTCTGGGTCAACAAAGCTAGGCTAGCCCAAGCTTTTACTGCAACATCCTGACGTTTGAGTGAGCTGATATAGGCCAGAGAAACTACTTAGTCAACCCACAGAACTGTGAGAAATAAGACTACACATTTGTCAGTTTAAGCCACTAAGTCTTGGGGTGCTTTGTTACGCAAACGCCAACAGATATACTGTATTTGAACATCTGTTCTAGAAAACAGAAATATCTTTACCTGAAAGTTACCCAGGTAAATGCCTATACTCACTACAGTATTTTCCAGTAGTAGTACTGTTTTCATCTTCTCTTCCTGGGCAATCTAAAATCCCATCACAAACTTTATAAATGGAGATGCATCGTCCCGACTCTGGGCAAGACCATTCTCTTGGGGAACATTTATGAACACCATGAGAACTGCTTTCTGTGGGGGGAAAAAGAGAGAGTTACAGGCCACAGGGGAGGTACAGCAAGCTCTTTTTCAATCAGTGGTTAAAAGGGGATGTAGAGCAAGTTGGACAAGAGAAATCTATAACTGATTTACATTTTACAATAAGTTAGTGATTTCTAACTCTGCCACTAGTCTTTTACTGAGATTCTAAGGACAGGCATAATGGAATTACTTCACTTTCCCTGCAAGAGGCAGCCCCCAGCCGGGTTATAAGAGTAAGAAGCAGATACGGGTCTCAATTATCAACAAACTAGATTCATAATCCCCTAGGAAAAGATGCAGTTATTTAAATCCTGAATTATCGAAGTAGGGCCATCAAGTTAGGTCCAGAATTACTTGAGTTTGTGGTGGGGCTTTTTGATTTGCTTTGTTTATTTAGTGAAATGTCAATAGTATAAGAAAAACCATAACCCAAATGTAGAAAAACCACTTTCTGGAACATAAAAACATAAAACCATGTTTTATGCTCCCAGAACAAGCATTTCCCTTATCATACCTGGGATTGGAATGGTGCAGGTAACTTGCTGTAGGGTGTGGGTATTAGTAAGGGCTAAATTGTTGGAGGTGCTGCTGATGATATCAGCAACATAAAAGGGTGAATATCAGTAACATAAAAGGGTAACATAAAAGGCAATTTCTTTCTCACAGAATCTTTAAGCACTTCCCTGGATAGTAGCTTCTCCTACACTTACCAATCCCCAGCTCCACCCCACATGTTCCTAAGGTGGCCTCTCTTTCACCACTGAACGTCAGTGACTCATTTGGGAATCAGAATTTACAAAACCAAAACAAAAAAATAAGCTGAACTGTTACCAAGGTTCAAAGTCATTTTTAAAGATTGTAAGGTCTAAGACAAATGACATTTTCCCTATTTTCTCTCCTTCCCCAGCCTATTAGTTTTATATAAGTAAATCTATTTAAAACGGGCAGTCTTAAAGGGAGAAAGTCAGACTGAGATATAGAAGAGGGAGAGACTGTCCTACCTATTTTGCCTTAAAGATAGAAAGGAGAGGATTATAATTTAATCTGTATTTGAGTTCTGAATCTTCTTAGGAAAAGTTAGTGAAGTCACCTCCTTCTTCCCCACCCACTAAGTTCCTAAACAACTCCTTCAACTCCAGCCAGTCCTGAGGCTTGCTTGTCACACAAAACTTTTAAAAAGGAAAGGAGAAAAAGCAAGCACTGGAAAACACTTGAAGAAAATGCTTTTCAGTAGGAATCTCTTCCTCTCCTTACCACATCCATCTTCATCTCCATTATCTTTACAGTCATCTTCTCCATCACAAACCCAGTTTTGATAAATGCATCGGCCACTGGGGCAAGTGAACTGGTAACCACCGCAGGTCGGATAGTCTGGAACAAAGCAACAGCTGCACTCCAAAGACACAAATCACCTGGAAAAACTCAAAGTGCTCTCACCTCAGTGCCTAAGCAGAACTATCTCTTAAATATCTTGACAAAAATTTTAAAAAGCAGGAAAAAAAAAAGAGAGAGAGAAAGAAGCTAACAGCAGCTTTGGGTCTAGGAAATGAACTCAGATGCCGGTTTCTGTTTTTCAAGATTAAACATTAGATCAGCCTGGGAAACATGGTGAGACCTCATCTCTACCAAAAACACAAAAAAATAAATATATAGCCAGGCATAGTGGTACATGTCTGTAGTCCCAGCTACTCGGGAGGCTGAGGGGGGAGGACGGCATGAGCCTGGCCTGGGGATGTGGAGTTGCAGTGAGCTGAGATCGCAGCACTGCACTCCAGCCTGGGTGACAGAGTGAGACCCTGTCTCAAAAAAGAAAAAAAACTAAAAATTAAAAACAAGATGGTTTGCAATGTGCTGGCACAGAACAGAAAATGCAGACAAAGATGCTGCAGACATGACAACATCCAACGTTCTCATATTTTACTACAAGCTCTGTAATTGCTAATCTATGACCAAATGATTCTGAGTCAACCATTCCATGATGTCACATTCTCTATAATTCTCTGTCACTAAAATAAGCCCAGGTTCCAGAAAGGAAGCCAGGCATGACTCATTGAAAATTAGGGTGATATCAAAAATATTTAACAACACCCTAAGGCATGGGTACCAACCAATCAAAAGAGGTATGGAGGGAAATCATACATTCTAGTAAATAAATCACCACAAAAAGCTGCCAACTTACTGGAAACAGTAAAACTCTTTCATGGAGTCTTCTAACTTTATCATTCCGAAAAAATAAGTGGAGGTGGCAACAAGCAGACAACAGCATGGACATAAAAGCAAGGTCAGAGTGAAGAAGTGGAGGCAAGGAAGCCACCTATACCACACTGAAACTTTCAGTCTGGGCGCGGTGGCTCATGTCCATAATCCCAGCACTTTGGGAGGCTGAGGCGGGCGGATCACTTGAGGTCAGGAGTCCGCGACCAGCCTGGCCAACACGGTGAAACCCCATCTCTACTAAAAACACAAAATTAGCCGGACATGGTGGTGCATGCCTGTGATCCCAGCTACTCAGGAGGCTGAAGCAGGAGAATTGCTTGAACCCAGGAGGCGGAGGTTGCAGTAAGCCGAGATCGCGCCACTGTACTCCCGCCTGGGCAACAAAGCAAAACTCCATCTCCAAAAAAAAAAAAGAAAAAGAAGAAAAAGAAACTTTCCTGACACTCCAACTTTAACGCAGTAGAAATTTCAAAGTAAAGAGGAGAGTTAGAGCCACTCCTAGGGAAATTCCTTTCCCTTAAAAACACTTCCCTTACTCGACTACCAAGGTTCTCAGAGGTACGGGTCATTTGAGAATGCAGTGATACAATATATCCTGTACCCCTGGAGCCTAAGGAAAGAAGGCAAACTGTCCATCACCAGCCCTTTACATCTACGCAGATCCTTGAAAGATAAAGGAGCCCAGGTACAGCAACACCACAAAGGCTCGTGTCATGGCCCCTAGTGACCTTCTGATTCCATCTGCCATCAAATGTAGTGACTCTTTTCCTTGAAAAAAGCAGTACATTGGTGGGGGAGGCGGGGATAAAACAAAACCAAACTGAAACAGAACAAAACACTCCCAAGAACATGACCCAGCATAAAGAAATCACCGTACTGCAAGCATGTTCATCACTGCCGTCTTGGCAATCACTGTCATGGTCACAGACATAAGCGTGAGGGATACACTCTCCACTGCCACATGAGAACTCATTGTGCAAGCATATCTCAGCTGCAACAGAAAGTTAGGAAGGGAAAGAAAAGAGAGAAGTTAACTCCATTGTAGCCATTTAATCTCAAAGGAAGATCATCTCCAGTTTAAGAAGGGATTCTTATTAAGCAGTGGTGTGCTGGTAAATGTTTAAGAATCAGTTATCCAGGAACAAAAAGGCCCTGGTTTGTAATGTTTGCCGATTTCCAGTGTGTAAATACTCCTACCAACGGCTGACTTCAAACTACCAACGTGAATTCACTGAAACTGAACTTGGGAAGAGATGCACATAATTGGCTCTCTCAAGCCAGTGTAAACCAGCTTCAGCACACCACTGCACGTCTTGTGCGCAATACTTACTGCAGTTGATTTCATCCGAGGAGTCCCTGCAATCAACTTTCCAATCACACTTCTGACTGGTGTTATAGCAGGCTCCATTGTCACAAGTAAGCTGCTCACATGTTGGGTATTCTATTGTTTAAAAAAAAAAATGGAAACAGCAAACAAACCTTAAATTTCCTTCAGCAAACATTTATTGAGTGATTACTATATGCAAGTCACTAAATGCTGAGCACATATTGATACACACACACACAAAAATATGCTCCCTGGCTTCATGGAGAGTACAGCTGGACAGGGGAGACAAATATTAGTCAAATAAGACACAAATGGTAAATTACAAACTGGGATAAGTGCTAATGTGGAAAGTACAGAGGACTGTGAGACTGCATAGCAGAAAAGTCTCCCCTAAAGAAGTGACTTTTGAGCTAAAACATGAAGAATGAGAAAGAATTTAACTTTAGCTCAAAATGGAACATTATTTTACATAATACAAATAACATCCCAGGAAACTAAAGTACCACCGCACAAGCTTGGAAGAAAGAAAGGCCATTTCTTCCACTGGGGGTTGGAGAAAGAAAGCAGGCCTAGAGTTCAGGAGCCCTGGTGGCCCAGAGGTACCACTCAGCAGCTATTTACTGTGACTCAAGCTTCATGTCCTGTGTTTCTACTTCCCTATCTGCACATTTGGATAATCTACTGCACAGGGTAGAGGGGCCTGAAAAGACCCTGTCTAGTGAAGCATGTTGAAAAGCATAATGTGCTCTCAAAGCACAAATTATTGTTGCCATGTTATGTACATGCGACCACCTCACTGCTACTCACTGGACCTGGTTTTCTAGGTCACAGTGGAAAATCAGGAAGTCCCTTACAGGAATAACATGCTATCTGTCCCTCCTCTCTACTTACCAGACTTGGACCACCTGTCTCTCGTGACTTCTTACTGGAGGCTTTATTCTGTGGATTGTTGATCTCTTTCCCCCGTGACATAATGAAACTCCCTGAGATTAAGGATCCTGTCTTACTCATTTTAGAATCCCCAACACTTAGTACAGGGGTGGTGGGACATTACTCACTGTGCTCAAGAAATGTTCAATATTGCTATTATTTATCACAGGTGAACATTTTAGTCATTCGGCTTTTTAAAATATTGTGAGGTTCTGCCTTTTATGGCCTTTGAATACCCTCCTTTTCACAAATATGACATCTTCCTTGGTCTGACCATCTTTTTCATGAAAGATAATTTTTGTATTGATTATCAGGTCATCTTCTGATTTCTTTTTAACAAAGGAAAAGGTATGTCTTAGTTAACTTTGAGTCTCAATTTTGCACTTAAGAACGCAGTTTGAGATTTTATAGAGATATAAATATATTGAAGATAAGTATTTGGATAGTCCCAAGTCTTTTCAAGCAGAAGCTGTGTACAAAATTCTGTGCTGAAACTGTACTAAACTTGTGCCATGTTAACAACTTGCACTTTTTAAAAACGGACTCTCCAATGATCTTTTTTTTTTTTTTTTTTTTTGGTATAGTAAAGGAATAAGCCTAACCCTTCTCATCTCCAGAGGTTCAAAGTTAGTCTCTTAAGTGTCCTTAAATATCTCAATTGCCAGAGTTATGTATAGTCGATCATATGTTAAAATGGAAGGCGTTTTTAAATAGCTAGTTATAATTTAAAATTTTTTCTGAATTTTATTTTGTTTTTTAATAGTCCAAAAGTGAGCCGGTGCCTAGAGTTATTGCTTTCTTTCCTTGCTGAGAAGACATGCCTTACAAATGTACCTTCAAATGGGTCACACAACTCTCCCTTCAAGTGATGTTTATTAATTCTGCTTTTGAGAGATGCAAAAGACCAGGTGAGGCCAGCAAGCAATTCCTTTGCCCTTGTGAGCCAGATAGCTCCTAGAGTCAATGTGTTATCTAGCCTTTTAAGAGCAGCAGCAAGCAGGAGAAAAACCCATAGAAAACCCAGCTCTTTGCAACAGATAAGCTACCTGTCAGGAGGAAAATTAATCTGGGCTTGAACAGCAGCTACTTCATTTAAGGTGATAATTATAAAGAATCTGGAATAAGTGTGCTGGGTGGCTCTCTCATTTTCCTCATCCTGCTTTTTGAGAACCAGTGCCAGAAAATTGAAAGGAAAAGGATTAAAAGAGTAACCACTGACATGACTAAAAGTTTACTGACATGGCCCATTCCCCACCCAACAAACAAGGCCAGCTTGATATCATCAGGGAGGGGATTGTGATGGCCAGAGGTCAGCAGTTCGACTTTTGGAATGAAGAACGAACAGCTTTCTTGTCTCCATCCACACTGATAAAGAATCTCTCTCAATCAGCAGGGGACCCCTCTCAACCCCTGCACACCTTGATCTCTTCTGTGCATAGTTAACCTGAGATGTATACTTACAGAAAAGATTGCACAGAGCTCCCTAACTCCACAAAATACTGAAAATACTTGGAAATTTGTTTCCAAATGGTTTTCCCTCTTTGGAGATCCACACAGAGAGAACAGGTCCAAACTGTTAACACTGACCAAAGAAAGAAATGAATGGATTCTACTATCATTGCTAAAGATGTTAATGAGTTTCAATCTACTCCAGAAAACAATAAGTCACAATCCTTTGAGCTTCCAACTGGGAGATATCTAAAATCTTATTTTTTGGTTTATTTGCTTGGCAAGCCTGAGTCTAACCTTCTTCCCAAAGAGCAAATCCATCATGTGGCTAAAATGTCCTGCAAGATTTTAAGTATAGGGTAAAGTTCAATATGAGAGGAGACCATATAAAAGAACACCAAGGAAACTCTTATTTCTGAATTTGGTTTTAATGGAAAGATCAACAAGTAGCTATAAATTAAGCCTCAGACCTTTAAGGTTTTTCTAACACAAAAAGGTGAGAATATCCTTCCTCACACCACTCCTTTCTTCCCCTTTCTTTATTTCTCCTGGTCCCAAATGATTCATGTTCAGATTTGTTACCCCATAATTGGGAGCTGCCCCCAAAATATGCAGATAAGAGTTTTCATATTTTTTCACTGTTAATGATTTGGTTTGGAGCAAGAAAGTTCCATGCTATAGTTCTGTTTACATAATCAGGGAGGAGGGTGTAGAAATGTAGTTTGAAGACCTTGTAGACCTCTTAGAATGGAACTCATTTTAAGCAGAGTATCATACAGCAGAATAAGATACAAATATAAGGGACTATTCATTATTATCTTGACAGGAAGACTGTAGACATGTTTTATTCTCACAATTTGACAACATGGCTGAAAAGAACATAGAAAAGACTATTATTATGAAGAAGGGATCTTAAAAGTAGGTTAGGAAACTTAAGCCAAGATTGGGAAACACACACACACACACACACACACACACACACACACAAAAGAACTTACTGATACAAGTCCAGCCCAGACACCTGGGACTTTTCAAGGTCCTAGAGTTGTCCTTTATAAGTTACTTTATGTTATTTACTCTGGCTCCAAGACAGATTAATCCAGTCAATGTAATGATTTGCCAGAAAGAATCTACCAGTTTGGCCACGAGCACTTACTTGCAAGTACTACCCACAAAGTTGAACAAGCAATCATCATCATCATCATCATCATCATCATCATCAATAACATATGTTAAAAACTATGTGCCAGACATGTATCAAAGTACTCAATATGCATAAACTCATTTCATCTTCATAACAACCTCATGAAGTAAATACTATGATGACCCCCATTTTATAGAGGAAGAACTTGAGGCATTAAGAGGTTAAGGAATTTGAGAGAGATCACATAACTGGTAAAGTTGGAGAGCCAGAATTCAAATCCAAGCAACTTGGCTCCATAATCCATGTTACTAACCACTGCCACAGATACAACTACCACTTATAGGCTGCAGAGTAAGTAACAGGAAGAAGCGAAAAATTAAAGAAGAAAGAAATTGAATGGAATGGTATTAGGACGTTCTTAAAAGAGATTTTGACAAGAAAAAGAAGAAACCCACGAGGAAGGAGGGAAGATTTTCTTTCTGCCAGTCAGTTTCCCATCCACATTAGGAAAAAGGGAGAAGTGAGGCCAACTCCAGTTTCCCACAACTTGTGGCATAGTCAACAAAGTACTTCAGTATGATATAATCTAGGAATTCTAGGAAACCTACGCAGGAAAAACAACTTTCCAGAAGGAGTACCAGGAAAAACAGGAGAGTCAATACCAAAAAACAGGCCACAAAGTTAAAGTCTCACAAAGGTACGACCACCACTCCCCAAGCTCCCATTCCTGGTGAATCTCAAGTCCCTAAAGTGACTGCCATCATGGACTAGCTCCTAGGGAGTGTAGCAATATACAAGGAAAAAAACAGAGAAGTATTTCCTGCCTCTGTCCAAAAGTAATTTGAAAAAGCTTTCAATAAAAAGTTATATAAAACCAGATTTATTAAAAACGAAATTCAGGGAAAAAAAAAAGAAAAGAACGAACAGAAGAAAGAAAGAGAAGGGAGGGAGGGAGGGAGGGAGGGAGGGAGGGAGGGAGGGAAAGAAAGAAAGAAAGAAAGAAAGAAAGAAAGAAAGAAAGAAAGAAAGAAAGAAAGAAAGAAAGAAAGAAAGAAAGAAAGAAAGAAAGAAAGAGAAAGAAAGAAAGAAAGAAAGAAAGAAAGAAAGAAAGAAAGAAAGAAAGAAAGAAAGAAAGAAAGAAAGAAAGAAAGAAGGAAAGAGAGAAAGAAAAGAATTCAGCACCTTGGAAAGAGAAAGAAAATATGGTCATCCCAAGGACTAGTAGAATTGAACTAACATCAAGTTTAGTCTGGGTGGCTTTCAGGAAGCCAAAGCAAAAAGAGAAACAAACTAAATTATTTAGTTTTACTTAGCTCACTCCCTTTGTACTAGCTGGGTCTTAAGGCCCAGACTCCTTGCTGGTCTCTATCCACAGCGACCTAATCTTAGCCCTCAATTAGAAATGTGCCTGAGAGCGTTGCTGCAAGGATTCCAGATCCACAGCACTACCTTCTTCCCATATACAGAGCTGTCACCAAAAACTGCAAAGGAAATAAAAACTGACATAGTTCCAAATTCCTTTAAAAAAAAAAAAAAAAAAAAAAAAAAAAAAAAAAAAAAAAACCTCACACAATCTATATTACAAAAGTGACCAAACAACAAGATGGAAAAATGTGCATCAAATGTTCCAAGGAATAGTACAAAGAAGTAAGATGGCTTCTAAGGGGTAAACAAATGTTTATAATGTACATCATGTTTAGTGGCACTGGGCTACATGTTTTCATTGAAGGCCAGACGACACCATGGTTCCATACCTTAGTAGTTATTCCCAGGGACCCACCCGGGCAGAACAAAAGACAAAATCTAATCAAAGAGACAGGAAAACTAGCTGCACCCAGCATTATAAGAGTAGCCACTTTCCAGTCACTAGAAATGGTGTGGTTCAGCCTCCCTGCTGGAAACGTAGCCCCAAATAATTTGAGTACTTATCAGTAAATCGTTGCTGGGTGAATGTTATTCACTAGAAACCAGTTATTCTACAGAGTGATGCCTTCTTCTTAATTAGAATTCTCTTGTGTTCAACATATATTTATTGAAATGTGACTTCACAGATACTGTGCTAAGAATTAAATTAAAAGATAAACAAAATTACAAGTGAAGTAGCAATTCCCACAGCATTTTATTAATCAATCCATGCAAAAATAATTATTGCACACCTATAGGTGTGCAAGGTACTAAAGAATGAAATAAAATCCCATTTCTCCTGGAACTGACATTCTGTTTGGGAGAGTGGAATTAGAGCTATTAAAGTAAAAGTAGCAATGGGAAAAAAAAAAAGTTGCAAAAATAGAGCTGGGTAAAAGGTAAAGAGTAACTATGGGGACTAGCTCTCTGAGAAGTGACATTTGAACAAGAACTATTCGGCTTAGCATAATGGCGGTCATTGGTAGCATTGAAAGAATGTTTTCAGGAGATTGGTGAAGATGAAGGACTATTTTCAGTGAGTTCTGAAAAAAAGGACAATCAGTTGGATATATTACACAGGTTAAAAAAAAATTTTTTTAAAGAAAGAAACAGGACGAGAGTAAATGGAAACAGCCGTTAACGACAACGCTAGGAAACTCTGTTGTTAAAGGGAGCAGAGTAATTGGCAACAGCTAAGAAGGATCTTAGGATCTTTTTAAAGACGGGGGATGTTTATAACATCCTTGTATGATGGAAACTAAATAAAAGAGAGTTTTCTCTCCTTCCTCCAGGTTTCAGGGCTCTGAATCCTATCTCAATTGTGAGAATGCTAAAAAGGTACATCTGTGATGTGACAGGTAAGATGGGGTCCTTTGGAGAGTCGCCTGCTTCTTCTTTCTAGCTTCAGGGAGAGAGAGAATAGCAAGGGCAAGGCTCATTGGGCAGCTTAGATGTGGAACTGAGTTTGAAGAACATGTTCTTCATGCACCCTCACAGTCCACAAAATGACTTTAAGCATCTTCTTTATTCCCCTCCCACTGTTCCCTCAGCTGGAGTTTCAGCAGTTAGAGATATAAAGAAAAATGTTTAAATTCTAAAGAGCAGAAAGTCAATAGAAATAAAACTTCTGGGACAAAGCAGCCCCAGTTGCAGGCAGACCAAATACTGCTGATTACCGGCAAGAAAGCCTTCATTGTAACAGGGATTTTACCCTTTCTTTGGCATTCCTAAGTAACAAAAGAGAAGTGCTGCAAACCAACGATAATTAGCAATAGTTTTATTCACACCAAAATCATTCTAATATGGTGCTTGAAAAAGCAAAATAATCTTTTCACTTAACAGAAAAAAAAACTGTACTATTTTTGAGCAACTGAAAGTCACTTCAACATATTAATTGAATGACCTATAATTGCTGCATTGTTCTGATGTTTATCTTAGACCCTGCATGAGTGGTTTTTCCTTGATGCTAATCCCATTAGAAGTAAAATGGACCACAGTTTTGAATCTCTCTGTTCCTTTAAAAAAAAAAAAGTTAATTGACAAGCTGTTTAATATAAGATGCCATTTTACAGATGACCAGATTGAATAATAAAAGAACTAAGGTTGAAAATGAGCTTTTACCTGTTTCGCACCTATATATACATACATACATACATATATATATATATATTCAGAAATTTTTCTAAAAGGGTAAAATAACCACCAATACCTTATGCATATAAAGATGAAGCAGACTTTAAAAAGACCAAACGCAATAAGAATCTCTCATACTATACCAAATTTATCTCAAAAATAATCTTTTTGTTGAGACCCTAATACCCTCGCCTTCCTCACCATCTCAACTATTCTCTCACCTCCTCTCTCCCTGCCTGCCTCCCTGAGAGGACTCTTACACACCACTCTTTGTTCTGTAAAGGAATGCCTGGAATGGACACAAGGTACTGTGTCTTGGAGCTCAGTGTCTTAATTTTAGAAGCTTGAAAGGGTATGAACTACAACGTAGGGGTCTGGAATGACAGGCAGGGCTATGAACTACAACATCAAGCTCCCTAATCCTTTTGAATATTGGAGGGAAGAATTGAGTCCTTCTTTGGAGTTTTTCCAACATCCATTACTATTTTTAGGTAGTTTCCAGGTACCTAATATATTCATTCCTATAGGCCATTCTATTTCTGAGAAATAGAAAAACAAAAGCCCCATTCACAGGCTAATTCTAAGTTTGTCCACAAGTAATGATTTCCATGCATCGTCACTGCAGAAATAATAAAGTGTCATGTCTCATGAAGATGATTTCTGACTAAGCCTCACTTAATCTTTGATCACATGAAAACATTCTAATTTAAAGCAACTAATAACAGCTGTTAGATACCTAATGCAACATTTAAAATAACTAAGTACTGCTATAACTAAATGGATTTCAGCAATGATCATCAATGGCTACTCACATCACAGACAGCTAGCTATCCTGTGTCTCCTAATGAAAATACACACATTTACATAAAAAGTATTCTTGCCTTCCCTTGTTTCCGCCCCCCCCCCCCCAAGAAAATCCTTGCACCTGTTCAGTCTCCTAAATTAGTGGTTCTCAACTGGATGATTTTGCTCCTGGAGGACATTTGACAATGTCCAGAGTCACCATACTTGGAACTAGAAGATAAATTAAGCCCTATCTCTACTATACAACCTCAAACAAGTCACTCTTCTCTCTGAAATTTTCATTTATTCATAAGACATTATAATAGTGCCTGTTCTATTGTCCTCATAAAGTAACCTAACAGTAACAACTAGAATTTAATAATGCTCTGAAATTTACAAAATGCTACAAAATATAACATACGATTTATCATTATTATTAATCAAAAATATCTTCTTCATTTGCCTCAATGAAGAACCTACTGTGTGCTTTACAATTTTGTGACAATTTTGGATTGTCACAACTGGGCAATGCTACCGACATCTAATGGATAGAGGTCAGGGATACTGTTAGACATTCTACAATGCACAAGAAAGAACTGTCCGGTCCCAAATGTCATGAGTGTCAAGGTCGAGAAACCCTGCTCCAGGTCTAGCTACTAATTGCCAGGAAATACAGAGGACAGAGAACATGTTAAAGGACATCAAGGGACACAATGAGCACAGCCCAGACTGTGGGAAACTCCAGGACAAGTGACCTGGGTTTTTTTTTTAACAAGTAAATTGCAAGGGGTAAAGAACAGAAATAGAAGGAACCCCCACAAATTGAAAGGCTTATGAGACACATCAACTAACTTGAACATAAATATTTTATTTGGACTTCGATTTAAATAATCAAACTGTAAAAAATAACAAGATGATTGGGGAATTTTAAAAACTGGCTCGATGTCTGATTATTTTAAAGAAGAGTTGTTTAATTTTTAGGTGTGATAATGATATTATGTTTATGTTTTAGTCCTTATATTTTAGAGACAAATACTGAAATATTTACAGGTGGAATTATATAATGTCTAAGAAATATTTCAAAATAATGGGGAGAATAAAGAGAATAAATAATACTAGTTATGAGTTCATCATTGATGTAATTATTTGGTGCATACAAAGGGGTTCACTATACAATTCATACTTCTTTTGTATATGTTAAAAAAAAAACCTTCCATACTAAAAAACGTTTAGACAATAATATGTAAAAATAATAAAATAGCTAAGTAACCTTTAAACAAAAATAAGTTACACATTTCTATTTCTAAAGCAAAATCTTTTAAGAGCACAGACATACGGTTGAGACCTAGGTTAAAATCCTGGCTCCCCTACTCTTACATCTTGATAATCTTTACACTCTCTGTAAAACAGAGCTGGTCCTCATACCCCCCTTGCAGCATTGATGTGAAAAGTGGGCAAGATGGTGGCTGGTGCTCGGTGACTGGCAGTTCCCTTTCCCACTTTCCACAAGAACTTTAAACAAAGAAGGAAAACAAAATGGGATCACTCCTGCGACCCGTCCCCTATACTAACATTTTCTAAGGACTTTGATCCAGGCCATTCATTTCCTTCCTGTACATATCTGACTGTGACCAGATCAAAGCACTAACAAAGAATAAGAAGATTCTTTTCTACCTTTCCCCTGATTTCTGAGGTTTTTTTTTTTTTTTACACTCCTTTATAAATGAAACTTAGCAATCAATAAACAAGATAGAGGGAAATAGGAAAGAATACCTCATTGCAAAATCCCTTACATGCATGTGATTCATTTTAGGCCACAATGTGCCCTGAACGGTTCATAACTTATATGATTCCAGAAACAATAAGCCAAATTTGGTTTTCTTTCCTTAGTGAATCATTATTTCACCAACTATTTGTACTTAATTTTTTTTAATTAAAAAAAAAAACTTGATTAAAATCTCCTGCCCAGATATAATAGCTTACAAATCTCACTTCCTCTGCTTCATTCCCTTTTACAGCAGCTACTTGCATATTCGTAGCCTGCCAGGTTTTTGCCAGAAGGTTCACTGGCAAAGTTGTGAGCCGGTTGTATTAGTGACTTTAGACTTGGCTGCAAACATTCTGTTTCAGCTGACTTTTATTTTCCCCAAAGTAGCAGTTCCTTTAGTCCCACTGCATTTGCAATGAAGCACTCATTTTCATCTACTTGTAAATAAGGGATAAAGACACAGACTTTTGGCTGGTGGTCTCTTAACTCGTACGAGATAGGACTTTCTCCTTCTGTAAATAAAGCCCTCCATGAAGAGCAGTCACCATACTTGGAACTAGAAGACAAATTAAGCCCTATCTCTACTATACAACCTCAAACAAGTCACTCTTCTCTCTGAAGTTTTCATTTATTCATAAGACTTTATAATAGTGTCTGCCCTATTGTCCTCATAAAGGAACCTAATAGTAACAACTAGAATTTAATAATGCTCTGAAATTTACAAAATGCTACAAAATATAACATATGATTTATCATTATTATTAATCAAAAATATCTTCTTCATTTGCCTCAATGAAAAACCTACTGTGTGCTTTACAAAGCACTGAAAGTAGAATCCTTGACCCCTGAACTTGCTATTCTGTGGCATCCAGACACACGCTACCATCTCTAAACTTGCCAGAGTTTAGTCTAAATTCTTTGCATAATTTCCAGAGTGAAGGTAAATCCAAAGTGGAAACACTGTAATCTCTTTCAAAAAATAAAGACACATGCACACGTATGTTTATTGTAGCACTATTTATAATAGCAAAGACTTGGAACCAACCCAAATGCCCATCAATGATAGACTGGATAAAGAAAATGTAGCATATATACACCATGGAATACTATGCAGCCATAAAAAGGAATGAGTTCATGTCTTTTACAAGGACATGGATGAAGCTGGAAGCCATCATTCTCAGCAAACTAACACAGGAACAGAAAACCAAACACCACACGTTCTCACTCATAAGTGGGAGTTGAACGATGAGAACACATGTATACAGAGAGGGGAACATCACACACCAGGGCCTGTCGGGGGGTGGGGGTCAAGGGAACGGAGAGCATTAGGACAAATACCTAATGCACGTGGGGCTTAAAACCTAGATGATGGGTTGATACATGCAGCAAACTACCATGGCACGTGTATATCTATGTAACAAACCTGCACATTCTGTACATGTACCCCAGAACTTAAAGTAAAATAAAAAATAATTAAATAGATAGATAAATAAGAATATTTAAGATGAAAATTAGAACAGAACTATACTAGGAACTGTGCGAGGAAATGGAGAGACAAGGACAAATAGCACAGGCGCTTCTCTCAAAGAAAAATAACATGCAAGGAAAAAAGCACTGGAGAAGCATCTTTTTTAAAAATGCACCATGTGGTCATGGTATGGATGGAAGTATAGGTCTTGCCTTTGCACATATACAAGTATGTCTTCCATGAACAGTACAGTTTGAAACGTACAGTGACTAGAAACAATTCGCTTGCCATAATCAACGTATGTTAGCTCCTACCCTAGTCACGGCACCATACTGGGAAGTTTAACAAAGTTTACACAAGATAGCTCTTTTATCAGAAAGCATAAAATCAACCATTTGTATCAAAGGAAGGAATTTAGAGACAATCCAGAGAACTAAAATTAAATCAGAATTATAAAACAATAGAGGCAATATCCTGTGAGAATAGGATAAAACCTTGAATTTTCAGTCGGAGACATAATAACTGAAAATAATAACTGAAAAGTTTATGATCAAGGTTTCTAAGGTACACAAAAATCTGCTCACCAATTAACGGAATACTGGGATAATTCCTTGAAGTTTGAAATACAAATTTAAGAGCAAACAAAAGGAAGTACAGTCATGAACCGCATATGGCTCTTTCGGGCAACAACAAACAGGATGGGCTACATGTACTACGATGGTCCCCTAAGATTATAATACCATATTTTTGCTGTACCTTTTCTGTTTACATATGATTAGATACATAAATACTTAACATTGTCTTCCAATTGCCTATAGTATTTAGCACAGTAACATGGTGTGCAGGTTTGCAGCCGAGGAGCAAGAGTAAATGCCTAGTGTATATACTGTTTACCCTGGGTGTGCAGTAGGTTAGACCATCCAGGTTTGCTTAACTACACTCTATCGTGTTCACACAACAACATAATTGCCTAACAACACGTTTCTCAGAATGTGTCCCCCTCATTAAATGACACATGACTATATCTTTACACAGCACCTAGTAAACTTATGAAATGCAGGAGTGCACTAAAAGGCCTGTCAGAAATATATATATTATATATATATTAAAAACATATGTAAACATATATATATTAAAAACTCAAGGAACTTATGGAAAAATTCATAAATGATAGACTTGTAAGAGCTTTTAAGAGAAACTGGGGCCAGACACGGTGGCTCATGCCTGTAATAACAGCACTTTGTGAGGCCGAGGCGGGTGGATCACCTGAGGTCAGAAGTTCAACACCAGCCTGACCAACATGGTGAAATGCCATCTCTACTAAAAATACAAAAATTAGCCAGGCATGGTGGCGCACGCCTGTAATCCCTGCTACTCAGGAGGCTGAGGCAGGAGAATTGCTTGAACCCGGGAGGCGGAGGTTGCGGTAAGCCAAGATCACGCCACTGCACTCCAGCCTGGGCAACAAGAGTGAAACTCCTTCTCAAAAAAATAAAAAATAAAAAAGAGAGAGAGAAAGAAACTGTGGTATGTCTGAGATTAAAGACAATTACATGGACTATAGGACTGGCACAGCAGAATAATTCCTATCTTCTCATATCCTAACAGTTCTATAGAAGCCTCGAAAGAGGAAGATTGTTCTTTACTTACCTGTTACTACATAATGAACTATAATTGCACTTTCTTATTTTGGTGTGGTAATATTTATACATTATACATAGAGTACTATGATTTATATGTCTTATTTTGTGGTGATCAGTTACAGACAGACATAGTATGCTGCTGTTATAGGAAAAGCCATTTTCAAAATGTAACACTTTTCCAAAGATAATCTGAAAAATGTTGAGTCCATAAAAGCAGGAAAACTAGTGAGAAATTTGACCTAGAAACTTACTATAGCTGTGTAATAACAGTTAAAATTGACCAAACTAGATTCTGTACTCGATGTATTTAACTATCCTTCCTGTTGGAATCTATGTTCATGTTAAAAGTTTCTTACCATAAAAAATACAGAAACTTGATGCACTAAGGCAGGACACTCTTAGAATGTCTTGTTAAAAATAGACTCTTATCAGAACATCACCCCTAATCCACAAAAGAATCTGCCAAGAGATTGCAATAACAAGAGGCATATTGTAGGCATTTATGTCCATCAGCAAATCTAACAAATTGATTAAAATGTCAAAGGGACAAGGGTGAAACCAAATACAGTGCAAGGACTAAAACAGACTCACGGCAGTCATTCTCGTCAGCTCCATCTGGGCAGTCTCTGACGTGGTCGCATCTGTATTCACCTGGGATACACTGACCGTTGGAGCATGTTATCTGATGACTTGAGCATGTACTTTGTGCTGTTAAGAGAAAAAATTATTACTTAATTTATAATTATTGCTACACACAGACTAATCTATTGGCATTAACAAGGATATTGGAAAGCATAAAGTTCGTAGGGACACAAGATAAAGTACCTGACTACCACCAAGCTGAGCTTACAATGCAAAAGCAAAAGTATAATATTATCAAAATGCCCAGAGAATAGTGTCCACACTCAAGCATGCTACATACACAATTACATTATCAACATGTGTAAAGAATACAATATAGATTTTAAAACTATATGGTGAAAAGGTTAATGAAATAAAAATTTTGCAGATATAGGTATTAACCAAGGACGGGCAAGGTCCCCCCAACCCACCCATTGAAATCCTAGTATAAACAAGAAGGAAATATACCAAAGCTTTAATAGCAGTTATTCCAGAGTGGTGTGAATATGAATATGAGTGATTTTATTTTTTCTGTATAGTTTCCTCTATTCTATAAACTGTTTACATTGACCATGTATCAATTTTATAAAGAGGAAAAAAAATTTTAAGCTAGCTTGATTTTATCCCATGTTGATTAACACAGGTAAAAGCAGGGCATCATCAGTTCATCAAATTTGCTTCCAGATAAAACAGATAAAATCCAGTGAATTGATGCCCACAAGCATGATGTGAAAGCTATCCTGTAAATCTGAGGCAGGAATTACCATAACATGGTAACATTATCTTATCATGGGATTTTAAATCGTCTACATACAAAGAGCTTTGGGGGTAAACGTGATCCTCTAAAAATTATAATATAATCCCCTGATGGAAGAAAAAATGTTTGCCCTCAATTTTTACAGAGCTTTTTATACTTACATATAGTATAGATATTTAGGTTCAGCAAAACTTGGTTTTCTGATAAAATTAGATATCTGTTAAGGAATGTACGACCAAAACTTAACATGAAAAACCTTTTCAAACAACAAGTAAACCTGGCACTATGGCTCGTGCCTGTAATCCCAGCTACGGGAGACTGAGGCAAGATCACTTGAGGCCAGGAATTCAAGACTAGCCTGGGCAACATAGTGAGCTCTTTATATCTTAAAAAAAAAAAAAAAAATTGGGCACAGTGGCTCACTTTCAAGTAGCTATAGTCCTAGCTACTTGGAAGGCTGAGGTAGGAGGATCACTTGAGCCAAAAAAATCTTCTCTTTTTATGTAGTTATAGTGAGCTATAATCACGCCACTGCACTCCAGCCTGGGCAGCAAAGCAAGACCCCTGTCTCTGAAAAAAAAAAAAAGAAAAATGTAAAAGATAAGTAGACAGTGACAGTTTTCAAGGTGGTACTTGAAAATTCAAACATAAAAAAATTATCATATGATAAGATATTTTATAAAACCATAATTAACACCCTTCTCCATGCTTAATTGATTATATCTTCCTTGTCGTTTTGTTCCTTCTTTCTGTTTAATTAATAAAATGGTGTCATATAATTCTGGAATAGCAAACAAAATTTTTCCAGTCAGCCTATTTCTAACACTAAATAATTTCATATTTTCTCTAAGTACCTTATACCTGTGGGTCCAATTTTACTTCTATTAATAAAGGTAGAATAGGTAGATTTTTCCAGAAGGCACTTAAATGTCTGAATTATGCCCATGGCAGAGAGACAATTTTATCTGAAAAAGGTTAAAGAGATTAATACTTCCTCATTAAATTTCCATATAATTTATTTAAGTATATATTGCCAATTTTCACATAAAATTAAAGAACTTTCTTTTATTCCCGAGAAGACAAGTCATGAGTGTCTCAAACAAAATATGAAAAGAAACTATGTCAGGTGTCAGTACTATTTCAATTACCTTGGCTTTCTTCTTTACATCAAGCCCAAATAATTCTAAATTTTGTGCTTAGGTTTTCAAAGGGCTTACGAAGGAGTAATTAAAAGCTCATTCAAATGTGAGGAAACAAATTAAAATTATATAATTCCATCAACCAATCTAATGCTGAGATTCATCTGTTCATTAATTACACAAACATCTGTTGAGGGCCTATTATGTACCACACAGTATAGCAATATGGGAATCTGCGAATGAGTAAGGCACAATCCCTACCCTCAAGAAGCTCATAGTCTTCTAGGGGACACTTTAAAGAGTAATTAGAAAACAGTTATGAAAGTGGACTATAGGCACACAGGAATGATAGAACCATCAATCTGGGAACTTAATGCACTCTGGGATGGGAACATGCATGGGGACCGTTTCCTTGAAAAAGTGATACCTCCCTGGGTCTTAAAGAAGCAGCAGTCAGGTAGGCCAAAAGCAAAGAAGAACCATCTAGCACTGAGCATTCAGCATTCAGGCAGCTTGCACAGACACAAAAGGCTAGGACACAGCATGGCACGCCGAACTGAAAGCACTGCTGTGCCCAAGTGGCCACTTCAAGACAAGAATAGCAAATGATAGACATAGGAAAATAAGCACCAGCCACATCCTGGAAGCCACTCTAAACCATGTTAGGGAATTGGAACTTTCTCCTGGAATTAATGGAGAGCTACCAAAGAATCTTAGTTAGATCAGCATCAGTGTCAGAGAGAATCTAAGGATGCACAGGACTGGAGGCAGGGAGGCCAACCCAGAGGCTACTGCTGACACCCAAATGAGAGATGTTGGCAGTGGGAGCAGAAATAAAGAGATGGGCCAGACATGGTGGCTTACACCTATAATCCCAGCACTTGGGAGGCCAAGATGGGTGGATCACTTGAGGCCAGGAGTTGGAGACCAGCCTGGGCAACATGGCAGAACCCCATCTCTGCAAAAAAAATACAAAATTAGCCAGGTGTGGTGCCATGCACCTGTAGTCCCAGCTACTCAGGAGGCTGAGAAGTGGGAGGACCATTGGAGCCCAGGAGGTCAAGGCTACAGTGAACCATGATTGCACCACTGCACTCCAGCCTGGGCAACAGAGCAAGACCCTGTCTCAAAAAAAAAAAAAATCTGTCATTACAAAAAAAAAATAAAGAGAGAAATAAAGAGATGAACTTTAGAAATATTTATAAGGCAAATTAGGCAGGAGTTGATGATTCAATGTGGGCAGTGAAAAAGAGGAAGGAATCAAGAATAACTTCCAAGTTTCTAGCGTGGGTGCTTAGGGGATTGTGATAGCCTTTTCATGCCAATTGATTATATAGTTCATGTCACTTACAGCAATCTTTCTTCTTCATCTAATAAAATAGTTTCATTATGAAATATGTTTCACAAATTCAATAAGTAAAAGAGCTTCCATCTGCCTATTTCCGAAAATTTAAGACTGATTTTGTATTTTCTGCCAGTGCCTCATAGTGGGTTAAATGCTATTTCCATTAACAAAGATAAAATATGTTGCCTAGCAAATATAGAAGGAAAATCCAGTTCAGGAAGGAAGATGATTATTTGCAGTTGGGACACCTTGAGTTCAAGGCACCTTGCAGAGGTTCAAAGGTAGTTGAGTATAAAAGACTGAAGTGTGGACAAAAATCTGGGTTGTAAACACAGATTTAGGTCTCATCAGGCCACAGAGGGTCACTAAAATCATGAGAATGGTGAGACTATCCTGAGATTATCTAGAATGAGAAAAGCTGCTCAGGGCAGGACTCTGAGCAACACCAATACTCAAGGGCTGAGTAGAAGAGGAAAATAAAATGGAACGACCAAAGCAGCTCAAAAGAGAGCCAGGACTGCCGGGAGTCATGGCAGCCAAGGGAGTGGTGTCAAGAAGGAGGAATGGTCTCCAGAGTCAAGTGCAGTCAAAATGCCCATCCAGTGTGACAAGGAAGGAAAATGCCCATTGGCAATCAGGAGTTCTCTGGTGACTTTAGTGAACACAGAGGTGGCATATTCTGTTTGTGGTTAAAAGATACCTAATGGAGAATTTTTATATCATTAAAAATGGGAGAATTGCCTTATGAAACCCATGGTCATTTAAAATGATATGCAATATTGTTTTAAAATGACTGCTATAAACTTATCTCCAGCCTCTTCTCCCAAGCAGTTGCCTTAGTAGTTCCAATCCCCTCTGTATTATTATTAGCAAAGGGTCATCCACCACACACTGAATCGCAAAATAAAGCTCAGCTTTCTTCCCACTCTGTGAGAGGAATAAGGGAAAACAGACTCAAAGCTATATAGCCAAAAGATGAACAACCCATCATTTACGCATTTAGTATCTATTTATTAAGAACCTCCTCTCTACCTGAGAGAATGTCAGGTCTTCAGGATGCAAATTTTGAGACTTGAGCAGCTTTTACACAATCAAGAAAGGCCAATAGGATAAATATGGCAGAGCAAAAAAGCAAGGAAAAACTGGATAATGTTACTGAGCTGGGAATTAATCAACCCTAGAACAATCCTACAGTTAGGCTTCTTATTATGTGAGATAATAAATCCCCTTTTTGTTTAACTTTTGTGAGTTGTGTTTTTCTTTCCTTGCAGCTAACAACATCCGCAATGATACAAGAATGATTTTAAATTATACAAATATCCTTAATAGAGAAAGGAATGGAATGATACACATGAGAGACAAATTGCTCACAGGTCGCCATCTTATATTTACCCAACATTACTCTCATCTGAAATTATTTTCAGGCCAGGCATAGTGGGTCATGCCTATAATCCCAACATTTTGGGAGGCCAAAGCAGGAGGATCACTTTAGCCCAGGATTCCAGACCAGCCTGGGCAACGTAACAAGATCGTATCTCTACAAAAAATTTAAAAATTAGCTGGGCATGGTGGTGCGCACCTGTAGTCCCAGCTACTCAGGAGACTGAAGCGGGAGGACTACCTGAGCCCAGGTGTTTGAGGCTGCAGTGAGCTGTGATCGCACCACTGCACTCCAGTCTGGGTGAGAGAGTGAGACCCTGACTCTAAAAATAATAATAAAATAAAAATAAATAAAATAAAATTATTGTTAAACCTATTAAAACAGTTTTTTCCAGTTTAATCTCAAAGAAATTAGAATTTAAAGGTTTTTTTCGAGGTAACTGAACCAAACCACCTCAATGTCCAGGGATGCCTCAGTTGCCAAGATCCGCTTCATTGCTACTATTTTCTTTCTTGTTCCAATTCATCCTATGGTGGCTGCGGCAGCAGTCACTGAAGTAACCACCAAGAAGCCCTCCAACAGACCTACCTGCTTCCACTAAGTCAAAAAGAAGAGAGTTTAATATTGGGGCAGACGGGGTGGAAGGTTTGAATACAAAGTATGCCACAGAGCCAAAGGACTCATTCAGCTGTCAACCACACACATGAAGACACCCAGCTATACACACCAATAGATATTTGGTTTCTTTCTTGAGCATAACATAATCAAAATTAAAGACTGGGAACCTATCTCATTTCCGAATTGCTGGGGTATATTCATAATTCTTCAGTACATCTGTACTTTCAATATCATCCAACCCCTGAATGAGATTGCTGGCATAGGTTCCCTTATGATTTAAGGCCCCGCTCCACATTTATAAAGAATCATCCCATTGTGTGTAACCTCTTTGTGACAGGTTGGGTTTTAGGTGTCCACAAAGCCAAGCAAGATTCCTCTCCAAACACTTACAGCAACCTTGATGTTCATCTGAGCCATCATCACAGTCTTGATCTTGGTCACACACCCAGGAGTTGGGGATGCATTGTCCCTCACTCTGGCACTTGAAATAGCCCTGCTGGCAGGTCACGACAGCTAAAACAAACCAAAAGAGAACTCATTATGGCAATCATCCTCCCCACTATACTAGCAAGCAATGCTTGTTCCAGAAGAGCGTATCATGTCAACTGCTCCTCAATTTATTTGAAGGCAAATAGTAAACAACCCTTATACTAGAGTCTGTGGATGCCAGAGTTCACTTTCAGATAAACTCAGCAACAGCATCACAACAAACTCATGAACCAAAGCAACTTAAAAACACAGAGAATAAAACAAACAGCAGACATACACACAAATTATGGTAAAGGTGTTAGATTAAAAGCTTCACTCAAGTAAAAATTAACCATGAGTTATTGTTAAACTATTTGTTTCATAATAACTAATAGTAAAGTATCATGATGAACTGGAAAATTCATGAGATTTGGAAAAGAAAATCCAGAATCAAATAATTATTATTTCCATGATTTACTTGCTTTAGGATCTTTGGCAGGTTCTCTGAACCTCGTATGCATCATAAAATGGGGACTATACTCATCTCACGGTTTGTTGTGAAAAATAAGTTAAATAATGTATGTGAAAGCACCAAGTAATGTTAGCTGCTCTCACTATCGTCATTGGTATTGTTGTTATTGTTATTATTTTTACAGGTCAATAAAATATAATACAGGTAACAATCTCTGAAGAGTTGTTGGCATAGCTGTTCACTTATTCCTTTACCCCAGATACACTGCTCTTGCCTTTTTGCTTTTATTGTTTAATTAAAATGAACTCAGTAAGCCCAGTGGAGGCAAACAGTTAGCACATGATCGTGTCTCTACAAATATAGTTTAGTCCCTTGTTCAAAGTGTAGTCCGCAAAGTAGCAGCATCAACATCAGCAGGAAGTTTACAGAAACGCAGAAGCTCAGGTCCCACCTCAAAATACGGAATCCAAATTTGCACTTTAATGAGCTCCCAGGTGATCCATTTGTGCATGAGCGTTAGAGGAGCACTGTACAGGACCCAGTCCTTACCCTTCCTCCCAGTTTCAAATGTGTTGTCATCTAAATGACACACCAAAGTTTGACCGCTATGGTATGCCATAAGATCGCCAAGAATTCCAAACAAAAATTTTTCACCTGCTTTTCTGATTTTTGAAAGAAAACCCTCATTAGTTCACCTGCTGAAATGAAGGAAATTGCAGACGTATGATTGATCACCTATGAGAAGTTGGGAAGAGCAATGGGATCTGTGCACAGACTTACCAACTGTAAGAACTTTAATAAATGACTTAACTTCTCCAAGTCTCAATTTCCTAATCTGAAACCTACCTCAGAAGATTAGTGAGAAAACTAAATGACAAAATGTATGTGAACGTCATTTAATAATTAATTAGATTTGAGGTTTACTACATTACCATATTTTTAAAATTTTTTAAAACTAGAATTTTTAAAAAACATAAATCACACGAACCAATTATGTGATTTCTTTTGGGTAATTCCAACAAGTTACTCTACATCCTTTACATAAAAATGGACTCCTCCTTGACTTACAAATCATAGTAGTTCAGATAACATTATTTTTTGTTTGTTCTTATGGGTGCACAAAATTCGCAGAGTGAATATCAGTAATAATCTCTTACAGGCTTCAGAAAACTGCACCCAAATATGTTTCCATATTGAAGTTGTGGTCAGAGATAAGGGTGAGATAGAAACTAATATTCTATCATCAATGTGAATTGAACCCCTACCTCAGAAGGGAATGAAATCATTGTTAATGCCACCAGTTCTCTATTTAACCACACAGATCTCAAAAGACTTTGGCCCAGACCTGACTCTGTCACTAAAAGGCATACTCTTCTCTTTGTTGCAGGTGAAATCACCACGAAGCACTTACGTTACTCAAAATAGAACTTAGCCTGGCCCCTCCTCACTTACCACAACCAATTTCATCCGTGTCATCTGAACAGTCTTTGGTCCCATCACACCTCCAGTCTGCAGGGATGCAATGCCCACTTCCACAGCGAAAATGCTCACTGTCACATTCTGCAATAACAGACAGAAATTTTAAAAACTTATGCCATGCAGATATTTAACCGAAGAAATATAAATTTTTGATAAAAATGAAAAATTATTCAACTAATCACATAATCAAAGAAATACAAATTAGAAAATTAGGAAAACATTCTCCCAATGATAATATAAAGATATTTATTCGAATATCCACAAGAAGAGAGTGATTTTCATACACAGTTGATTAGTGTATACCTTGATGGAACTCATTGGGAAAGTTGTTTGACAACATGTATCTTGCTTTTTAAAAACACTTGATCTTTAATTTAGTACTTTTACTTCAAGGATTTTTTTCCTAAGGAACAAATCAAAGAAGTAGACAAAAATGTATGTATAAAGATTTTCATCACAACATTATTTGTAACAAAGGAAATTGCAAACCTCCTAAATGTCCAACAATAAAAGGATTATATTTTTTTACATCTCTTTTTGACATATTAGTAACTTATAAAATGGTTATGGAGAAATTCTAAGTACTTAGATAAATACTCATAATTTAATGTAACAAAAACAAGGATGTAAGTTTTTACTGATAACAGAGTTACATATGCAAAGAAAAAAAAACAGCATAAAAAAGACCAGAATGTTAACAGTGCTTATCTCTGATTGATAACATCATGAGTAACTTTTCATTTGCTTGACTATACTTTTTTGAGTTCCTCACCTTATTTTTTAAGTGATTTTTTATTACTAAATCATATACAGCAGGTTATGACCTTTCATTCTTAGATTCAGACTAATATTTTGTCTTAATTTTTAAAAATTAAGTTATAACTTGCCAGATCTATAAGCTCATCTCTGCAAACAATTTTTTTAAACCAAAGAGCCAAAAACAAAACAAAACAAAATCTCTGCAGCCAACCAGAGTATACAAACTTGTCACCAAAAGTTTGACAGCCCAAGTGGCAGTGATAGTCCCTAGTGATACTGGAAGGACAATATAACTTAAACAAGCTCATTTCACTGAACAAATATATCCTGTGATTTTCCTAGGTCTCCCCAAGGGACAAAGTTCCCCAAATACCTGGCCAGTGACCTTCCCAAGCATTATGTGCCACACAGAAAAATTTTTCAAAGAGAGCAGCCACTACCAGCCCCACTTAAAGACTCAAAACTATTTTATTCTTTCACAAACTCATGGGATAAAGGAGCAATTTTTGGAGTTGGAAGAATAATTACATCTTCCCCATGTATTTAAGCAATCATGCTAAATTACCCATTTCAATTTTTAGTTAATTAACCAAAATTAGGTAAATATACAGATCAATTACCTACTCCTAAAATAAACAAGCAATGTGCTGTCCTGATTTGTGTAAATGCAGGCATATCAACAGCATGACATAAACATAGTTAAGTGATCTATTTCTAGGGTATATAGGCTACTTTGTTCATGGAATGTTCAAATCTGATTGTCTGGTAGTGACATCCTGATTTATAATGTATGCTGCAAATGGTCAGAAACTTCGCTTGGCTAAATGGTGGTACCGAGTGGTACAGGAGTACGTACACCCAAATACCTTCTATAGACTAATGCATGATGGTGGTTGGTGGTGCAGGTCTGGGGTTGGTGGTGCAGGTCTCTTATCAACTACCTTTAAAGCACAACAACCTCCCTTGCAAAAATGCCCCTAAGGAATGTACAAATTCACTCTGGAATCCCAGAACTTCTCATTGGATTTTGTTCTACAAAGCAATATTTCCATGGGAGATTAGGGGCTTTGGAGGTTTAGCTATTAACACAACATATATTAAATCACTTTTATCAATTAGGTCTATTGTTAGTAATCCAACATAATACATTTGTAAGTTCAGTGTATTTGTCTCCCTTAGTATCTGAGGTTGTAAAGGTAGTATCTTCTGGTTGAAAAATTATAACAATCATAAAGAACAGTCCTCTTACAGACAGTTTCATATTGCTATGGAGAAAAGAAAAGTATAAACGTAGAGACTGAGTACTCAGGAGGAAATTATCAGAACAATATACATTGCCTGTTTTGAAAATATATATAATTAATGCTATTTCTTTAGCAACTTTTATTACAAGTCCCATTTTTGAGGAGTGGGGTGGGGGGACTTGTTTGTTTTTGCCAAGCTAAAATGCCAAGTTAAACACATCATGAAAAGAACACAAAATAGAGACCCAAAAGTCATTTTATAAAACAGTTTGAAGTCAGTTATTTAAAATCACACATGTGAAAAATGAAACTAATGGGGAAATGTTGCAATTAAGTAATTTTTATAGGCAGTGATTTTCACACTTGATCTCCTCACTCCATTATCTAATATATCAAATCCAATTTACTCAGTTTATCAACAGATCTATAATTCATTTGTCAAATTCACCTTTTCAGTAGTAACTTCGATGCCTGTTTCTAACTCCCAAATGACTATTGTTTGGAAATATCTCTCCAGAAAAAACAAACTGATACTTTATCATTGCTGGCTGACCTCTCAGCAATCAGCCAAATGCTTCACTGGCCTCAGAAGCTCATTCTCTCATAAAGGGAGCATGTGTTGTTTAAAAATAAACCAAATATAAACCACTAGTTTAAAGGTCTGGATTAGGTCTAATAATTGCAAATGCCCCTGACTTCAGTTGGTCCATATGCACTTTATTTTAAGTGTTTTGTTTTAAATAAGTAGCCTTTATTCACAAGCCCTCCAAAAGTTTTATCTAGATATTATCTACCTTTTCGTTATTTAAGTATTTAAAGTTTAAAAAAAAAAGTTGGGGGGGATGATTTCACACACTGGAGCCACCCACAGGGAGAAAAAAAATCTACATGGAGCCAGTTTTAAAACTTTGTTCAGAAAACAGTCTCAAAACTGCCATATTCAACCAATCCAGTTTTAGCCAAGAAGTAACCTTGCAAACAATCATTTACGTAACTTTAAAACATTCTCCAGGAGCCTCTCTGGTTTGGGGGCTGCCTGATTTAAAAAAAGAAAAAAAAAATTCCCTCTAGTAAAAACCAAGGATGAAAGGAGGAAAATACAATCCACATTGAAATAAAAATGTTTTGTTAAGAACCAGGCAATCATCGCAAAGGAACCATCAGAACCAAATGAACACCCTATCTCTCAAGCACTAACCCCTGCCTGTCCCATGAATCAGAATAGATGATGCAAAGATGAAAAGAAGTACTCATATGGCGCTTAAATGGCACGCACCATTCTAAGTGCTCTGCCAACATTAGCTCATTTAATCCTCATAATAACCCTATGAAATAGATGCTGTTATTATGAACATTTTGCAAATAAATAAATTGAAGCACAGAGCAATTCAGTAACTTGCCCAAGATCCAATAGCAAATATGTGCAAAGCAAGGATTTGAATCTGACAGTTCTGATTCCAGTATTCGTGCTACTTGACCACTACTCTATGTTCCCTTTCATCAAAAGAAAAAGTTTATTCCACTAAACTCAAGAATGAATGGAAAAAACTGATCCCCCAAAGCTGCTCTCAGTTAACATTAACTGAGTTCATTATTGGGCTGGCGTAGAATCCATAGTGCTCATATACTTCAGTTGGAGAAAAAGAGTAATCTACTTGGTGACTAACATAGCATTAAAAAATTATTGGGCTTCGGAAACATTGCAGCAATCAAAAGCAATGCAAAAAAAAAATTTAAGCGTTTTGATATCTGTAGTAAAATTTATATTAGACATAGGAATAAACTTGTTTCCCAACCTCAACCTCATAAAGAGCCCAAAGCTAGGGAAAAAAAAAAAAACAAGAGTAATCCTTTCTTCATAAGTAGCCATATTCCAAGCTTCCTGGGTAAGTGTTGGACTAAGAGTGTGTTTAGAGTAACAGATAGCGCCCAGAGAAAAGAAGTCATTTGCCTGTTTGTTTTCCACAGCAAGGAAAAATGCTGGATTGAGAACATTCCTCTGTGTCATTTACAGCCTCTGGCACAGCACCGGGTGCTCATGGAATAGCTAATGCATGTTCGTCAGGAAGTGTAGAATTCTCTTTGTAAAACTCAGCCTGCTGACACCATTATGTATCAGAGATATAGAAAGCTATCAGAACAAACAATGAGACTTTAAATAGAAATTTACCATCTTAAATCCATAGAAAGAAAAATGGAATCTGAAATAATCTGAAAAAAGAGGAATATCTAGAAGTTTTTATTAAAAAAAAAAAGAAAAAAAAACATTGAGTCATATTAATAGCAGTTTCATTCTTTTACCCTTTCCTTGTAAGTTTCCTTTTTCTTCCATAAATTCTCTTCTTATAAGATAAAGGCGAGTAGTAGTCAATGGAACATTGTCCAAAGTTGACAGAGTAAGGTAATTTCTATGGCAAATCCTATTTCCCCGCTAGATCCTCTTAACACATACTGGTCCTTCCAAACAGTTGGTCTACCTGAGGAGGTACAGTCCTCTTTTTAAAACTGTGTATGACTAAATCACATTTTAATAGTCCCACCTTCACTGAACTCAAAGAAACAAACAAATTTAAGAGGCAATTCCTTAACTTATCCATAATTTTTGCTTCACTTTTTCTGTACTTAATTTTGATTCCTTTGGTATTGATAGACACACTTCTGATATTCATAAGTTGGCCGACGGTTCACTACAATTCCCATACCTTGCCCACATAAACAAGGCCAGTCCCCTTTTAAAGATTTAGGGTCACTGGCTTATTTCCAAAATTTTACACTATAGTGATGATAGCCAAGAATAGCAAATTATATGGAGCACCCTACCCTGTCTAGTGTCAAATTGATAGAATAGTCAAGGATTCAGTTAATGAAACTGAAACAAGACATGAACAGCAAACCAACCGACTGTTCTCTTTCTGTGCAACATTTTAACTGCCTGGTTTTCCTTACAGATCACCAAATAGGTGGCAGGAATTCTTTTGGTTTTTTTTTTAATCCAGTTTACAAACCACTGAATAGACTGCTTTGTCCCAATTATTGTTTCAGAGCCCTGATGTTTTCTTAGAGGAAAACAATACTATAAGGACATTTCAAGAAGTCAGAGATTTGGGGACAAAACCCACAATGCAGTTTGATGCATTATCATGTAGGCATAATTTAAGTGCAAAAATAAATGAATAAACAAATAAGGACAAAAAGAATATGATGCCAGATTCACTAAAGCCACAAATAAATTCATAACTACTATGTGCAGTTGTCCAAGGATCAGTGGAAGAACAAAGAAAAATAAGATATGCTTCCTTTTTGACAGAGCCTATAAGTTTAGTGGGGGCAACAGTGATTTATATGTTATAAATTAAATATCCATGCAATAACAATAGCTGATACTGTTTAATGAGTACCTACTATGTGTTAGACAATATATAAAGCTTTATAGATATCCACTGGATCCTCTTAGAACTGTATGATGTGAGATTTATACTTATTTAACAGAAGGGGAACCTGAGCCTCGGTGACATTAACCATCTCACCCAGGGCCACAAAGGTAGAAAATGTCAAAGTCTGATATAGCCCCAGGACCTGTGTGACTCCAGAGCCTGTACTTATTTCATCATTTCATGTCCTGCAAAGCAAATGACAGCATCTGTTCACCCAGAACTTGCCAGCAATATTTTAAGTGTTCCCCATGCATTACCTTACTTATCCTCACAACAGCTTTGTGAGATGGTATCAATGGCCCCATTTCATAGATGAGGACAACGAGACTTGAACAAATCTCACAGCTAGTAGGTAGTGGAGCATGGATTTACACTGAGGCAGTCTGACTCCAAAGCTATGCCATATGACAACAGACTATTTGGTTCCAAATAAGCAATGGATATAATAAAAAACAACTGGCCTTGGGGGAAAAAAATAACACTGCAGGCTGGTGTCATCAGAGAAGTCTTCATGAAGAATTATAAGACTACATTGGGTCTTTGTGAATGAGCAGGATTTGGGGAGGTGAAGAGGGAGACCAGGCTTTGTCTGTAGGGTCAAAACAACTTGACAGGCCAGGCGTGATCGCTCACGCCTATAATCCCAGTGCTTTGGGAGGCTGAGCCGGGCAGATCACTTGAGGCCAGGAGTTCAAGACCAGCCTGGCCAACATGGTGAAACTTGTCTCTAAGAAAAAAAAAAACTTGACAGAAGCTTAGCATGGGTGAGGGTCTAATAAGTATGGCCCACGCAGTGGGGACCTCTTGGAGAGTGGTAGGCAACAAGGCTGAGAAGATGGAGAAAAAAGAGCTTTGAGTGCCAAGCCAAAGAGTGACTATCAAATGAGTATGAGGGTGATTACTCAGGAAATAACTGTGTTAAAAGTGAAGGTCACTCTGAGTAGGTAAAGCCTGAACTAGCATGCAGACTTTGACCATGAGAAGAGCTTGGAGCTCCACTTCAATCCCCAGAACCTCACCACAACCATGAGCCCAGTGAGCAGGCTGGTAGGTGCTTCACCAAGAGGCTGCTAGCAGAGAAGGGTCTCACCTTGCAGCCCCTCCAGCTGCCCCAGGAGGATCCAAAGCAGGTCTACTTGCATGGCAAACTACCAACAGGTTCCATGAGGCAGGGTCCCCAGTCCCTGGGCTACAGACCGGTACTGGTCCGTGGCCTGCAGGAACCAGGCTACATAGCAGCAGGTGAGAGGTGGGTGAGCAAGCATTATCGCCTGAGTTCCACCTCCTGTCAGATGAGTGGCTGTATTAGACTCTCATAGGAGCACAAACCCTATTGTGAACTGCACATGAGAGGGATCTAGGTTGTGCATTCCTTATGAGAATCTAATGCCTGATGATCTGAGGTGAAACAGTGTCATCCCAAAACCATCCCTCCCCCACCACCTCCCCATTGTCCATGGAAAAATTATCTTCCATGAAACCAGTCCCTGGTGCTAAAAAGGTTGGGGACCACTGCCTTAGGGCATTGCCAACAACATCCTAGTGACCATCCCCCACCATCCTTTCCAAGCTGGACGTGTCTGCGTATCCAGCCCACAGAATCCAGTCAGCTCTCAAGATAGTTGATCTCAAAGATTACTTAAATATTTGCTTAGTAATTAAAATAATGTGCCTTTCCAATAACCAAATGGCAGCAGAATGAGATGTACTACTTGAGCAGCCTCTCAATTCTGAGCAATGAGAGATTAAAACTGAGCCATTTATAACTGAGCTACCCTTCTCCGTTTCCATTTAAACACTAGTCACCTGTCTTTCTCCCCTGCCCCCAAGGCTCTCACATCCCGCTTGTTTTTTCATTATGCACCTCTCACCTCTACAATCAGGCAGTCCATCAGCACTACAGAACATTATAAGCAAAGTCACACTTCTCAGAGGTTCTTCGGAGGATGCTATCGCCATTTAGGTTGGGATAATTACTCACTTTGCAGAACTGTCCTGGGCAAAGCAGTATGTACACCATCCCTGGCCCCCACCTGTGGAACACCAGTAGTGCCCCGCCACATCACTGTGACAAAAAACACTCCCAAGCACGTCCATGCCACTTGAGAGCGGCAGTACCACCCCCAGTGGAGAACAACTCAGAGCCTCTAAGCAGCTTGGACAGTCAGAGCTCATAATTATCTTAGCCCACATGAAAGAGACCATAAAAAAAAAACCATAATAAATTCTTCCCTTCTAAAGATAATAAAATTTCTTAAACAGCAATCCCACTCCTCCCCACCCATCAATAAGAGCACCTAGGATTGGGCAATTGCACGCTGCATCTGCTAGTACCAGCAACTGGAAACGAACTCCCCTCGGAGTGTGATAAAGAATCTAAGTTCCAGAAAGGCCTGTTTCACCCTGGAATGCTCCATTCCATCACACGTCCACAGGTCTACCCCTTCAAGGGGAGGGGACCACACTGGAAAAACACAAGCATCTGAAATCCTCAAGTAGTTCGTCATTAACATAAAGGATTGTGGCTATGAAAAACAGTCATAAACACATTGCGTTATGATGCAAACTTTTCCCATCCGTATTCATTATCAGAGCAAAAAATAATAATTTCTTCAAATGTCCTCTCCCCACCCCAACTGCATACACTCACAAAAAAATAAAAATATAAATTGACAATCACTCAAGTGCCCAAACATTCAAAAGAATGTCCAAGTTTTTACTAAGGACGCCGAGCAATGAAAATTTCCTATTAGCGAGCATCAAAGCACTGAAACTGTATTTGTATCAGTCTTTTCTGTGCTCCCCCTGAATAGCTCATGCAGTGCTTCCTCTATCAACTAAGTCACTGAGGTTCCTAAAGAGGAACCTTCCCTCCACATGGAAGGAAACTAAGCTCAGGACCTTCATCTCCTCTGCCCCCGATCCCCACTAGGGACTAACTGGTTATTTACATCTTTCATGGCAAAAGAGCTACACTTACAGGATGTTGAAAAGAGCACTATCCAAACAGAAGAAAATTTAAGATGGCCTGTCTGCCCAGGTAAATAAGGATCCAATGAATCAAACTACTTGCAAGAATAGCATGCCCTTCAGCACCTGATGACTTAACACACCCTGTGCAAAAACTACAAATCATTCCCATTTCAGAGCACATTTTCAGTCCCAATCACCCAGAGAATTCCTATATGGCTTTTTGATTAGCAATATAAATTACTGGAAAATGGTTGAGTGGACTCAAACACTAAAAAAGAAAATGGACATTCATGAGAAATAGATGACAAGAGAGACTTTAGAAAGGCAGCTTTCTTGCTTAAGGCTTTTGAATGGTGTTTCAGACTAGCATTAATAGATAGCATCAAATTAGGGTTTTTCTGATTAATTAGGTCCAAGTGTTGAACCATAAATCAAATTGACATGGATATGTTAAAGCTATAAGCATCACTTTCATTTTGGTCATCTTAATAATCAGATGAGATCACCAGGTTATCAAATGAACGATAGTTTGATACTGCAAATTATGACAATAGCAACAAGAAGAGAAGAAATTGACCGTCAATTGGTAGATTTGGTAATTCCCCATAGCCATAGGCTAAATTATTTATAACTACTAAATGGGCCTTCTTGACTGAATCATACAAACACCTTGCTGTATTCCTTCTCCCTAACTCCATGTTATTTAGTTCTTGACTATCGCAATAGTTACAACAAGCTCTAAAGACATGAGAAGAGAGAGAAGAGGCAAAAATAGAGAGAAAAGAATAAGGGAGAGAAAAAGAGAGAGGGCAGAAAGGAGAGATGTTAAGGTTAGCAATCAGTGTCCAGACACTAGATTTCATGAGACCTAGCATCTTGCATTCTAACCTTGGTTTAAATGACACCTGGCATCTTGCACCTCAACCTCAATTTGGTACAAAATGGCAACTCACCCTTATTTGGCTATGGCCCAAATTCAGACCGAAGCAGTATGTAATTGCTAAGTGGGCTTATAAGTCACAAGTTACATGATAGGAACTAAATAACCTCCATTCTAAATGTGTAAATTTTCAGAAAGTAGAGATCAGGTATATACATAAATATATATACACACACACACATACACACACACACACACACATATAATTGACTCTAACGAAATCAATGCCTCAACATCAATAAGCAACTCTGACAACAGCTCTTATCAGAAATGTTTATGCTTGGTGATGGTGAGGCTCCTGCATTGTTATTCACACAAACACTATACTTTATCCACAGTTCATTCGTTAGATGAATAACTGAGTTGCACACACAGGCATGCCTCAACCTTGACCATTTAGTGATGGGCATGTATGGCTTCTGCCAACAGAGTAAGAATTTTCTTAAACTATTAAGAAATATTGTGCAGCAAGAGTGCCAAAAAGATTTCCAACAGTAAGTTTAAAAGCCTCTTCTTGGGCAGTAAGTACTGATAAACATCTAGTAAACTGAAGTCAACATTTTTAATAAAAATGTAATATGTCATTCCCTTTTTTAAAAACTGGTTTTGCTGCTGTTTTACACAATATTTTTGTATTTTTCCCCTTTAGTGACAAGTTATGCCTTGGAAAGGATTTTATAAGCAGAAAGTTCAAAATTCTCCTGCCATGACCTGGATATATGAAATATAAAGAACAGAACAGATGAGATGAAGTGACCTCTGTATTCCCATGGCCTGTTACAGGACCTCCTAGTACCCAGCCTACCCTCAATAAATGAACTATATATGGTGTGTTAGAATATATGTGTGAAACCAAGATGATGTCCAAAAGATGACAAAGATATCTACAAGGAAGGTAGAAGGGAAGGAAGAAAAGAAGGAAGGAAGGAAAGAAGGAAGGAAGGAAGGAAGGAAGGAAGGAAGGAAGGAAGGAAGGAAGGAAGGAAGGAAGGAAGGAAGGAAAGAAGGAAGGAAGGAAGGAAGGAAGGAAGGAAGGAAGGAAGGAAGGAAGGAAGGAAGGAAGGAGAGAAGGAAGGGATGGATGGAGGGAGGGAGGGAGGGAAGGAAAAGGGCTACAAGAGTACATCTTACCCTACAATCAAAAACTGTAATTTGTATTAGAAGCAATTTACTAATATAGCATAATCATTATTTTAATTTCCCTATACAGAAACAAATGTAACAGCAAATCATTGCCTTGTAAATCTATAAAGAAGGACCTATTATATTTGCAAATACTCTCAGGGTAGAATGACACTAAATTTCCTGTGTCTCCCCTACTATATTGCTTTTAACAGGCTGAGCAAAAAGAACTTCAGAACATGCCTCACCAGCAGGTTATCTTTACGCCAGAAGTCCCTTGGCCCTGGTTTGTTATGCCTGGGCTCAAATAGCATGAGCAGGTCTCCAAACCACTTTCAGGCTCTGCCAATGTCATCACTTCGTGTTATAACGTGATTGTGATGACTTGAAACAATCCAATAGCTTGTTGACACAGAATCAACAATATTACATTGTCACCAACTGATACCCACATGTAATAAAGTGGTGTTCAGGTTTCTGCACAGACATGATAAATTTATAATGTCCCCATATTAGTAGCAACATGAATAAAATTACAAGTTTATCTGCAATGATTGTCAGAAATGGAAGGAAAAAAAGCAGAGTATATTTCCTAAGATTTTGCCTACTCTGTGCTTTAAATATCATTAGTAATTACAGTAAAAAACCGTTATCACTATTATAAATATAAAATCTTAGAATTTTAATGCTAAAAAAAAGTATGGCTTCAGTAATAAATTAAACCAGAAAGTGTATACAATAAAATCTCTACTAACTGACACACAAAAATTAAAGCCATTTGCTTACTGGAGTTTTGTTTGTATTATACTTTTTTAAAAGGCAATTAAATAAAATAAAATGATATTAGAGAGTTGGTCAAGAATAGAGTTTTCAGAGACCATCTCAATTCTGAGTGTTGGGTACCTATAGTTATAGTCTTGAATTAGCATGAATGAGTTAATATGCAGAACATGGATCCATAGGCATTATAATAATTAAGTAAAATTTCAATTAAATTCAGTAAGAATGGCTAAAATGAGAAGAATAACAATGGAAAAAACAATAGCCAAAAAGCCAAGAGATGTATGGCTTTCAACTCTGGCAAAGCACTGACTGTCCCTATGTCATTCCAGACTCTAAGTTCCATGAGGGAACTGTTTGTGTCTCATTTACCACTGAACCTTCACTCAATAAATATTTGTTACTGAGCTGGTTTAGCTTGATGAACTTGAATTTAAACTGATACAGTATGCAGTTTTCTTACCTACAAAGTTTCTGACCTGCAAAATCAGGTTATGGTGAAGATTAAAGAGGTCCCTGTAAACCTCTGGCACAATGCCTGAAGCACAGCCGTCCCTCCATGAAAGGTGGCTCCTTCCGGGGCATTGCCACCACTCATCTAACATTCTAAGAGTTGTTCCCCTACTATCTGACTGAGAGAAACTTTCAAAATCTAAACCACCTTTCTTGGTAGGATGCTCAACACTGAAAGCACAGATGGTGGTGGTTGCCTCCACTGGCCCAGTCTTGGGTCAAGGGCAAGAGTGAAAATCAAGATTTATTCTAAGAAACACAGGTCAAACTAGAGTCAAAAGCAAGCTTGCTCCCAATTTGCTATTTTCTTGTTTATGTATTTTTATGTTGATTTTCTCGTTTATATATTTTTCTATCTTCCTACAATGAGCATTTTTATTATTTTGTCTATTGTAAATCATTCATATTTCAGGTGATCCTCTGGAGTTTTACATGAAATACTGTAGGTGTATAATTCCAACACCAAAAAGAAATTAATGATAAATATACAGGCTTTCCTAGAATGGACCTTAAGTCATTATACTGTACATTAAACTTGGACATCGTTATCTTTCTATTATCATAAAAGGATTTCTGCTAACCTCAACTCATGCCTTGGCATAAGCCATAGAATTGAGGACATAAAGAAATTCAGGATTAATCTACTGAAACCAAGCTAAAAAGTTTTCCATTTAAAAAGTCTGGCCAGCACAGTAGCTCATGCCTGTAACCCCAGCACTTTGGGAGGCCATAGCAGGAGGATCTCTTAAGCTCAGGAGTCCGTGATCAGCATAGATAGCAGAGAGAAATCCTGTCTCAATAGAAGAAAAAAAAAAAAAAAAAGGAAGTTCAGTGATTCTCCAGGTCCCATGTTTAAAAGAATTAACTTCAAATTTTTCCTAAAAGCATTAAAGGCCAGGTGTGGTGGATCACTCCTGCAATCCCAGCAGTTTGGGAGGCCAAGGTGGGCAGATCACTTGAGGTCAGGAGTTCAAGACCAGCCTGGCCAACATGGTGAAACCCCATCCCTACTAAAAATACAAAAAGTTAGCCAGGCACGGTGGCGTGCACCTGTAGTCCAAGCTACTTGGGAGGCTGAGGTGGGAGAATCTCTTGAACCAGGGAGGCGGAAGTTGCAGTGAGCCGAGATAGTGCCATTGCACTCTAGCCTGGGTGACAGAGTGAGACTTCATCTCAAAAAAAAAAAAAAAAAAAAAAAGCATTAAAAATATTCACTATCCTAATTCTCTAAACTTTCTCTTATATAACAGAAGAATGCATCAAATGTAAAAATATTCTTTGACTAAAATAACATATAATAATTCCTTTCTAATTCATTCAAAGAAAAAATATTATCTTAAGTTGCTACCTTATTTCTGGTTGAATAAGAATAGATTTACAGGCCGGGCGCGGTAGCTCACGCCTGTAATCCCCGCACTTTGGGAGGCCGAGGCGGGTGGATCACAAGGTCAGGAGATCGAGACCACGGTGAAACCTCGTCTCTACTAAAAATACAAAAAAAATTAGCTGGGCGCGGTGGTGGGCGCCTGTAGTCCCAGGCAGGAGAATGGCATGATCCCGGGAGGCGGAGCTTGCAGTGAGCCGAGATCGCGCCACTGCACTCCAGCCTGGGGAACAGAGGGAGACTCCGTCTCAAAAAAAAAAAAAAAAAAGAACAGATTTACATAAACCTAGACATCCTGCCCCT